>NW_022475387.1:0-107702 GCF_009193585.1 Aspergillus caelatus
TTTACTCCGTCCCTCTACAATCGGCCGCGGACCGGTGGATACACATAACAACAACAGAATGGACCAACAACTGGTAGGATGGGAACCCAAACGCACCCGGCAAAAACCTACATGAGCTGAAGCCGGTGATCCGGACAAAAGACCGGCAAATCTATAACAGTATGACACCCAGCGAACACAGCGTGCTGTTTCAGACAAGGACTAACAAGATTGGACTCAGCGGATAGCTAGCGAAGGTCAAACACGTAGACTGACTACTGCCCGAGATACTGGAGCACCTCTGAAACCCGGTACTATATTATAATTATATACCTATCGTACCGAATACTCTATACCGAGATATAGGGTTATTTCTAATTCAGCTCAAGGAATCTCAATAAGATACTAGATAATTTAAAATATATACTGTATACCGCCCGGTTTCTACTATAAATAAATACCTGGTCTATCTAGTGTCTCTACGACTACGCGACAATAGGGACAGTAGCGACTCTGATACCGGTAACAGCGGATTAATCTCACCAGTGGTAGGGTAAGACGACGGACTAGGGGAAGCAGCCGGCTATAATTACCGCTATTTTCAGATCCCTTTGGTATTCCCAATCTATGCTGTCTAGGTGTGTATGTGTACTTTCAGATACAATTATTGATATAAGCTATTTGGTTGAGCTGGGAAGACAGAACAAGAAAAGAGATTAGGAAAGGGAACTAAATACTTTAAGACTGTACAAAGACAGCGTGTCACCACTATCTAGCTAGAATAACCCTGTATATACCTAAGTTAGTCTTACCGGCTGGCCAACTGGCCGTCGGCGACCCGAGAAGAGCCCCAAAGCTGGGAGCTGTATTCGGGTATAATGCACATCTCTATCTCTCTCTCTCTCTCTCTCTATCTATAAATAATGCACGTTGTTTATACAGCGATAAACACAACCACCAGAATTGGATATTTAGAGACCTAGCGAACACATTCTTACACGATGATCAAAGTCTAAGCTCCCTCTCTCTGCTTCGCAGCATGTTCCTCCGCCCGCCTCTCGGTTTCTTCAGCTCCCACTTCCCCAAAGACATCAATTCCCCAACGGAAGGGAAAGTTGTATCTCTGGTTACGGTCAAGTTTGTTCAAGGCTTC
This sequence comes from Aspergillus caelatus, assembly GCF_009193585.1. Taxonomy (NCBI): domain Eukaryota; kingdom Fungi; phylum Ascomycota; class Eurotiomycetes; order Eurotiales; family Aspergillaceae; genus Aspergillus; species Aspergillus caelatus. The sequence goes on from NW_022475387.1 coordinate 1,133, forward strand.
GAATTCAGCGTCGGGAATAATGAAATCTAGCGCAATTAGTCTCAAACCACATAGTTAGACAACAGAAAAAAGATAGGAATGTACCCTGGAAGTTGCTTTCAATTCGCGAGGGGGTGACACTCTTCGGCAGCACGGCAGTACCGCGCTGGACTGCCCATGAGATCAAAAGGGCGGCGGGGTCTTTGCCCAATTTACTAGCGATCTCTTTGACGGCGGGGTCGTCGACAACACTGGTACATTCATAGGTTAGTGGACTGTGGGCCGTGGGTTATTTGTTGTAGAGGGAGGAGAGCCATACCGTGGGGCATTGTAGATGTTGTTGCCCAGAGGGCTATATGCGACGGAGAGAATATTCTATAAGCATATTAGCATTCATCCTGTAAAGCTCACTCGAAATTAGGGTTATTTTGACCTTCTCCTTCAGGTACTTATGAAGACCAGGCTGTTGGAGATAAGGATGGGCCTCGATTTGGTTGACAGCCGGGGGAATCTTCGCCGTCTTAAGAAGGTCATCAATCTTGTCCTGCGTGAAATTGCTGATACCAATGCTTCGGAGCTTGCCCGCATCCACGAGCTTCTCCAGAGCAGCCCACGTACCAGCGATAGGTACGTTCGCCAAACGGAATCGCTTCGTGACCGGATCGATAGGCGTGAGAGTTTCGTTTGTATGTTCGAATGCGACGGGCCAATGGATCTGGCACGGTTAGGGTGGGTTTCTGTGGTTGAATGACGTATGGAGCGAACAAACCAAGTATAGATCCAGGTAGTCTGTCTGGAGGTCCTTAAGGGTCTTGTTGACTGCCTCCTCGACATGTTCGGGATGGTGATGTGTGTTCCATAGCTTGCTAGTGATCTGTCTTGTAGTCAGCTCATGACGCAATATTCATATTGACAAAAAGCGATTGCCTGGCAAAGGTGTTACTGACAAAGATCTGGTCTCGAGGGACACCCGACTTCTTCCAGCCGTTCCCTACTTCATTCTCGTTCAGGTAGCATGCTGCAGCATCGATATGGCGATATCCTGCGCGCAAAGCTGCCTCGACGGCATTCTCAACCTCGTGTGGTTTTGAGAGCTAGGGTTGTTAGTAAATGTCAAATGCGATCGGTATTATTCCCCTGGCGTGTTCTTTTTTGATACACATACCCAGGTTCCCAGTCCAATGGCGGGGATATTGTATCCCGAGTTGAGTTTGAAAGTCCTTCCTAGAGACATGGTCTTGGTTGGATGAGGTTCCTGTGTTGTATTACGAGCTATAACAACGTCTATAATCTTTCTGCACAGCGATTAAATATAGAGGATTATGTAGGAGGGGAGGTTGTCGAAGTAATAAGTAGAAAAGAGAGGTCGGAATTGCACCGACTCGGAAAAATGAGGTGATAATTTACCCCTCATCTCTCTTCCCATACCATGACGGATAATTATCCATTGATTCTACAATGATCGGCAATTGAGCTCAGTTAATTAGTGTATTGCGCGATCACTCTGCAACGTAGCCCTTAGTGTCCCCCCTTCCCATGCCACCACCATAGGTACCTGGCATCCCTCTATGGGGTGTAGAAACGATAAGCTTGAATACATGGTATACCAAAATCAAAGCCAACCTCCATTCAATCGTTTATGTTCACCCCACCCTCTAGGCCAAGGAGGAGAATCAGCTGGGTTTGATCTACTTAGGATTTTGGAAGCCAAATCTGGACTGAGCTTGAGGACGTCATTGAATGAAGGCTGACCGCGGAGCTCCTCCAAACTGAATGCGGCATAATGCGCCAACCACTCTTGTAGATCTGCCGAGGACTTATTTGCAGGAATCATCGTATATGCAAGCTTCAAGAGAGAGATAACACCACGCTGATCATCCTCCGTACGTGGTTTGTTTATGACTTCGATGGCTGCTTTGATCTTGGCAAAGACAAGGTCCTTCAGGTTTGGAACAATATAAACCTCACTGAAGATATACAGTGCCATATGAGCCATTAGTGGATAGTCCAGGCTCTCCAGCTGATTGCTAGCAGGGTCTTTCTTGGTTTTGTCAGATGCCGTGTCTTTACGCTTTACCACGGGCTCGGTATAGTCCCCTCGATAGGCCCATTCGAGGAATCGCGACAGAGTCCCCTCGGAGGTATCAGAAAAAGTATACACCCCATTTTGCCTCTCAGTAAAATTACCATTGAATGCCGAAGCAACAGCTTTGCATTTGGCGTCAAGAAGTGCTCTGTGGACCTTGAACACACGCGTGGAGTTGAGAGCTTGAAGGGAGACGAAGTCCGACGTGAGGAACCTGATGAGACTATTAATATACTTTTGAATATCCACTGTTCTTGACATTCTTTTTATTTGAGCATAAACTTACTCGAGAAATGTGACGCCATTTTCCATCGTCATTGAGGGTTCGTCTCAAGACACACTTTAGCAAGTCGAAGGGCAGTTCTGATCCTAAGTACGATAAGCCGTAGGAAAATTGCAAGAACTGATCTTCAAGAGAAGTAGGAACTAGCTGTCGTGATTTGATGGAGTGAAGATGGGTGTGTAATATTGAAGAGCGAGGATACAACTACTTTCACTTCTCAGATCACCCTGTTTCCTATGGTGAAGGATATTCACTTGTTAACTTAGTAGTATATCATTACTCTGTAAGCAATAAGTTGGAAATGATATATTATCAGTATTTTTGCAGCATAAGCCATTTCGATTTTTCATGTCAGAGAAATTTGACAAATCATAATCATGCTAAAACTGGAATATACATATGAAAAAAATGGATCATGAGGATCACTTTAGTAAGATGCAGCATGAACCAGGCTAAAGTCATGAAAGCAGTATGAAAGGGGCATTCTGCATGATGGTATCACAAATTATTCTCCAATTGTCACTCCATTCGACAGCTTTAAGCCGAATGGGAGCCCTTTCGTGTATGGTGCAGTGAAAGGTAACCCTTTGCGCCTTGCGATCGCCTCTTCGATATCTTTGTACATATCGTACCTTGACCACATAGTCAGAGCCTGTTGCAGAAAGATTGGGCCAAAGAGTCATCAACTTACGCATTCATCTCTTCAATAGTCAGCTTCTTCTTCTCATCTTCAACTTTGTATACGGAGTTTGTAGTATTGCTCGAGAACCCTTGGAAACCTGTCAGTAATTTCTTTTCTAATGGGCAACTGCTTTACTGACCTATCCGTTCATTAATATTATAAGCGGCCTTTGCCGCAGCAGATTGAACCTTCGTAGCTCGGGGCAGTCGGATTTCGTTATAGATGGCGAGGGTTTCAGCAATATCTCCAGTGAAGTTGGTCTTGTTGAAAAGGATACCAAGCGCTGCGGCATCTTCAATTGCCATACAGGCACCCTGGCTTTGGTGAGGCATCATCTGTATTATTATATTAGCCTTGTTGATCGTATAACCAACATGACAAGAGATAATTCTGTACCGGATGACCTGCATCACCGAGCAAACACACCATATCACGGGCAATGTATGGATATGGTTGGCTATCGAATGTGCGTTAGTACAACGACTATAATAGAGGAGAAGGATGTCGACTTACTGAACCCACAAGCGCCACGGCCGGATCTCTGTGCCAATAGATAGGTGAGAAAACACTTGACGATCGAGCTCCGGGTACGGCTCCAGTAGCTCCTCCACCGGCCGGTCTGCACTGCCCCAGGTGTGATTGCTAAAATCTCCCTTTTCTCGAGAGAAAAAGCAGTAGTACGATAGCAAACGGCCACCATTGCATGGCGAGAGTACAATCTTGTCCCACTTGCCTTCTTGGCCGCCCCAGTACTCCAGCGCACTGTTTTGGGAGTAGTCAACCAGGCCAAGTCGGACGGCATCTTCTGTACGGACATTGGCATGTAGGCAACTCTGGTCCGAAGGCTTCTTCTCTGGACGAAGTCCTATGATACCACGAACGACCGAACCAATACCGTCAGCGCCAATTATCAAGTCATGCTGAGCTTGGACTCCATTTGTAAACGTGATGACACCCGTGGCTAGGTCGATATCTTTGCACTGAAGGTGATGTTAGCATGGACCTGTTTGTCTAGTAGCACCGTAGTAGAGATGGAGTGGTATACCGCATGGTTAACCTGGAGCTTAGCTGGAGTGCCTTCTCCCTCTTCTTGTAACGCACAGTCCTTCAACATCGCATGCATGTACTGACGATGGAACATGTTGTAGACGTAACCCCATCTCTCCTCGTAATCCGCGAGGTCGTAGACACTGACCGGCTCACCAGTCTTCCAGTCATGGTTGATGAGCTTGCGCAGCACGACTGGGTCACCCTTTTCGATATCCACGCCCCACTCATGAAGCCATCTTGTACCATTGGCAGCACATGAAACTGAGGCGCCGACCTCGCCAGCAAAGTCGTTGCGTTCGTAGATGGTTACCTCATGACCGGCGCGGCGGAGGGCGATGGCGACGGACATGCCGCCAATACCACCACCGACCACACCTACATTCAGTCGCCTCCAAGATTCTTGATGAGAGCCCATAGTTGCAGTTGAATGAAGTAGGTATTGTAGGGTGTTTGTGACAGTGGGAATGATTTCTAACTCTGAGGGTGTAGGTATGGTGGCCTTTTAACTCTTGAAACGAATGAAGGCATGATAAGTCACGCGCATAATGGCGCAGCTTATCACTAATTGACTTCTTCTTTCATTTGCCTATGAGGACTGTTGGTGTGAGGCGAATAACATTGTAACATGACGCTTGTTGGCGGAACATGCACACCCGACCAAGTGCATTACCCGAGAACCGGTGGGGGGTACGGGCCGCGCCCCATCTTGACAAAAGCCGGGACGAACTTCTTTACCTCCTTGCTGTCCAGATAAGAAACATGAACTCCATTCCTCCAACTCCATTTATCACTGCCCCACTTTTGATATGCTACGTGCTACTATTCGCATCTTTACTCGCGGCTAATAATCTCTGGTGTATTTACGGGGTACTTTCCGCCCAGCAAGTGTGGGAACTTTTGTTGTGACAACAAGCCAGTCGTTCTCCACCGTCCCCGATCCTCTATCCGATGCCGCGGCCGCGAGTAAAACCACAAGACCGGAAGCGTTCAGTCAGGGCATGTCTTGCTTGCAAAGCGTCGAAGAAACGTTGCGATGGCGCCCGGCCTTGTCGAACGTGTCAGATGAAGGGCACCGCTGAGTCCTGTGCATTCACATCCCAGCAGCGAGGAACACACCCCACCCAAACTCGCGCTCCTATTCAACTACAACAATTAACGCCGTCGGAAGCTGACCACCATGCAATCACATATAACACTGTAACTCCCATCGAGAAACCGCGACCGCGAGAAAGCGATGATGTCCGTAGTACGCGAGATACAACGCCGTCCGCGGGGCAACGGCCTACTATGCTGTATAGCTCTAGCGGTGAGAGAGGTGTGTTGCGTCCAAATGAAAGACCTTGCCCTTGTAAGAACCAGATGTTAATCTAGAGGACGTGTCAGTTTTTATGGGCGGTGCTGCTGCCGTATCTTTTCTTCAATTTCTACAAGCGATAGTAAAACGCTATGTCGGCCCCGTGGGCTTTACTGAAAGCCAGAATAGCCGCAAGATGTTTGAAGTGGACGTCCCTGACACGGGAACGGACTTCTTTGCAGACGAGTTGATGGAGACAGAGAAATGGGCACTTATCCAGTGCTTCTTAGATGTTGTGAGTCTCTATCATCAGCCTCTTACGCCAAACGCAATCTGAACTCGTAGCTTACGCGATGGAAAGTCTAGTGGTCTTTTAGACCTCTTTAGCTGGGAGGAGATCAATCGGATGGTAAAGGTGTCCAATAGCATTCGTATGCCCAACGCCGGTCGATTGGATAGCCACGTAAAGGAGGACCTCACTGCTGTATACATGATGATTGCAATAGGAGCCCAATGCAAAGGCAGAACTCAGGAAGACCTCTTATGTGCAGCAAGATACTTCTGTCAAGCCAGGAAAATGGCGTTTGGTGGTTTTCTAGAGGATCCAACGGTCTATATGGCCCGTGACTTTTTGCTGATGGCCTTCTATATGTTCGGAGCCTGCCGTCGAAATGCAGCCTTTATGTATATCGGAGTAGCAGCAAGAGCTTCTATAGTTCTTGGGCTACACATTTCTGGACAGTACAGACAGATGCCTTCAGAGGACAGGGCTAGAAGGTATGTTCTTAGCTGCTGGTTGTTGGGGAAAGCTAATCGAATCGTAAGGCTACGGATCGGTAAAAGCATTCGAGTTCTCGATCTCGTCTCCAGCTCTATCTTAGGCAGACCTGGAAGCACATCGTCACTCCGCACCGATGATGTCCATGTAGATGATTGCGACCATGAAGCTAGTCATCGCACTTCAGCCCTCAATGCTGCGTACGAGGCCTCCTCGGTGCTGGAGGCCATTGTCCAGAGGCTGACTGACGGAGAGAAGTTGGACGCGAATTCTGCCGACCACTTCCTGCAAATCTGGCGTGAATGGAGTCAAGCACTGCCCGACAGACTGCGCCTACGACCGCGGAAAGAACCCGATCTGGGCTCAAATCCAGACTATCGAGAAAATATGATTGGGAACATCCATGTCGCCTGCACTTACTATTTCGGCGTTATCCTTGTGACTCGTCAATCCTTGATCCAGCACATTATGCCGCAAATTCGCAGCAAGCGACCAAGGAAGATGAGCCTCCGTCAAGATTCCAGCGAAGGAAATGAGAAAGTTGCTGAATTGTCAAGCGTGTGTACTGATGCTGCGACCTACATGGCACAAATGTGCTGTGATGCGGCCGAGGCTGGAATACTATGGGGGAACATGTGTATCTTGAAGTAAGAAGACACTGCCTTTATTGGGAGACATCAAGTCTATAATAAGCTGACGAAGACTTATAGAGCATGGCTTTTTGCAGCCGGCCTGGTCTTGGGATTTTCTCTTCTCGCAGAAGGGCAGACGACTTCGGAAATTTGCGATGCCTTTCACGGCGCACGCCGTCTGCTCGGGTCACTAGGGCACTTGAGCCCTCAGGCGGCACAGTACCATCGTATTCTCACGAGCTTTTCTGAGGCCATCGATGTCTACCGCGAGCGGCTACGGCGTGAGCGGCACGAGTCCAGAACGCCATTTGTTGAACGGATATTGACTCTGGATCCGAGCAGTGACACCAATGGTGATCAGCAAAACAATCAAGAACTAGCACCTATCGACACAGTGAATGGTGAACCAAGAGTGGGAGAGAACGAAGATGAGTCCTTCATGGACTCACTCTCCGGCTTCCTGAGTCTACGAGAAACATCTGACTGGCCGCCACCGCTGGGGAATGACGACCTAATGCTACGCCTCTTTTGGGAAGGATATGCCCTCAACTTCACAGACTATCTCCCACCTGATGAGACAGTACCTCCTCCTACTTGAGAAGACTGCGTGATGTGCAATCACAGAACTTAAGTGGATGAGAGGTATGCTTAAATAAGCCTTAGCCCTTGAGGTAGCCAATTTTGGAGATATACCCGCCTATGCTTCGGTGTTAATGGTTTGAAAAGAACGGTTGTTTCGCCAAGTAGGCCTGATGGCCATAATGGTTGCTGTCCCATCTTCATGGCATCGAACGACCTGAACACGTGGTGAGCATGCTTGATTTGTGTATTTCGATTCACAATTGGAGATACACAGCGAGCCAACTGTCTCATGGAAAGAGATAGTGGACAGATTGTCAAGGGCCATATTTGCAGGTGGCATTATTTAGTTAAGCTTCTTGCTCTATTAATATATAAATAATAAGAGAATAGGGTAACCTACCAATGTACAGGATCTATCTGAGGATCCGGGAGAAAGAAGACCGGTGTAATGAATAAAGAACATGATCCTAGGGACTCTACTATGATACCCTTTTACCTGTACAGTTAAAATACAAAAGCTGCTGTATGATAATGAGTATGGGTCTACCTACTTTATGATTCTTGTCTAACGTACTTCTACTTAATGAATACCTTTCCCAAGCAAACTCGGAATTTCTTCAGATTATGATATCCCACTAGGAGGTACTTTCGCACAAAAAGCATTCCCAGTCAAGGGAGGAACGTTCAATAAGTCTCCCATTACTTATAACACAACCGTGTGTGACCATCTTCTGAAGTCTAGTACACAATACTAGACTAATGGAGTTACCATAGAGCATATATAAGAGTGACATAGTATAGGATAGTCTCCTATTCTTGCCAATCTTATTTAGGGAGAGTAAATAACCGATAGAACACTGCTGTAGTACTTAAGATATGTCGATCTTGAGCAATTTCATAAATTCCGTGTCTAAAGAATCGTCGGGATCAGAGGTTTGCGGGTTGCTTGCTGTGTATTCATAATCATCAGCTGGCTGGCTTTCGTCTTCATACATGTCAGCCTTGAGCAATGTGTAGGCAGGCATTGATAAAATACCATGATCATTTCCTACTGATAATCTTCTTTTCTTATCATTCAATTGTGTTCCAACTGCCGCAGATCCCATTATTCCGATTCCAATATTCGATGCTGTCGTAAAAGTTCCCGCAGTAGCACCTCCCATTGCAGCACTCTGTAAGGTGGCAAACCAGGTTCCCGCTTGGACTATTCCAATTGAAGACTGCCATGCTGCAGCAAGAGACGCCGCAACAGGCCCTGTAGAGCTGAAACCCACAGCACCTAACACTGCAGGGCCGGTGACGGGAGCTGTAGCGAGTGCCAGTCCCGCGCCACCAACGGCTAGGGCGGTTGAATGTTCTCGACCAACCGTCTGTCCAAAAGAGATAATTGAGGTTGTAGCATTTTTCAGGCGTTCCATGGTGGTTGTAGGAAGTAGGCAAAGAGAGCTCAGGGATTTCTCAGGATCTCAAGTTGAAAGAATAGATCGAGATGCTATACTCGACGAGGTTGAAACAAAGATTCTAGTAGTGTTCACGAGAGCGTCACACACTCATTGTTGCATGAGCCCTCGCACGGGCCCTTGATTGCGCAGCTGAGCTCAGCTCAGCTAGCATTACTACTACCTTTCCCTTGATTGAACCGTGCCACTTGGTCCTGGAAGTCTAAAGCGGATCCTTGTTTCCCCCAACCATTCATTGAGTCCATTGATAGCAAATCCTGCGCTGGCCCTCTGACTCTCTGACATCGCCCTGCGGTCTTCGCGGCTTCGACAGTTTTCCAAAGTACTCCGTAAAAGTCTATCCTCCACCTGATCTAAAAATCCCCATTGTAATGGAGCACTAACTCAGATATTGGGCGTAATAAATAACTAGTATGTATAGTAGTGAGGCTGCGCGAAAGGATCTGCGTTCTGATTGGTACACGCTTCTGGGTTTTGATTGAATTCGGGCGAGAATCGACTCGTCATGTGGTATTTTTACTTACCGCTTTATCTAGATTTAATAAAATAGGCAATCGGCTATACTGCCTAGACTTCTAGATCATGATTTATTCGAATACGCTGGCGGCTGCACTGCCTATATTTCTAGATTATGTGAATTTGCTCCTCTGCCGCTCTGCGGCCTCTGCCTACTTAGGTAAGGTAGGTGATTTAGGTAGTAGGCAATCTATGCATAATGCAGTGCAATCTATTCAGATGATCTACGCAATCTAAATAGTATAAGGAATCTAGGTAGTTAGTATAATTAATTTAGATAATCTAAGGAATTTAGAAAGTATAATCAAATGTTCTGCCAGGCCGTGGCTATCTGACAGAGACAAGATATACTACTCAGTCGATATCCAAACAAAGAGGATACCGAGATATCATTTGTCTAGTTAGTTCAAGTGAACTCTTCTATCCCTTGAACTATATAAGCTACCACCGATCTGTCAATTCTTTAGAAGAAGATTTGTAGCTATATTTGTTTCTGTGGAAGGGAAGCTATCATGGTATCAAAATCTTTTAAAATGGTCTCAAAGGGCGAGCTCTCCTTGTCTGCCACATTCCCAGCTTCGAGAGATTCAGGCTCTCGAGAAACTACACTCTATAGAAACGTCCGAGATATTTCGGGTTTTGTTTCATAACTTCGAATGTTGTCTCTGAAAGTGGTTTTTAATTTGGATTCTATAATCGAGTCTGGGAGCCTATCTGTTAACTGAAAGTAACATAGAGGTCCTGTTTGTGCACTGAATGAAGATTCAAGCAATGATGGACGCTAGACACTAACAAGTATACGAGGTGGATGTGAATATTTAATGTAATATTTCTAGCGACAAGATTACTTTATACTAAAGCATTGGATCTTTGATTTGAGCTCGGGAAGGATAGGATCATAGCAGTTGAGTGCAGAGGGTGTGTACACAGTAAATAGATGATGCTAGAGCTAAAAGGCAGTAGGAGAGAAGGGGCAATAAACATTTAATCACATGATTATGAAAAGACCCGTCGGGCACTTTTATCTGTGGAAAACCGGATGAGAAAGATCCACACATTGACGCCGTGTTTTTTCATCTTGTACCCGAAAAAGGGAATCAGCCTAAGTCGGATTTATCAGCAAAGGCGGGCCACACACTGCCCCATGAGCTGTGATTTGGCGAGGAACACACTCGAACTTTGGACGTTGGGCCATTTTGGAGGGAGAATGGCTCCCAGTTACTCCATCTACCGAATCCTCATTCGAGGATCGTCACAGATGTGGGGATCTGCCCACTTACGTCAATAATACAGGCTTCCAGAAGCTTTATAACTACATAAAAACCCCTCCACCAAGGAGCTGAGCGTCGAATTTTCCACATACCAACTCACAATTGTTTTATTCACCATTGACACCTGTAAATAATCATGGCACCCGAGAACATGAAGCAGTGGACCGTGCAGGGCAAGGCCAACGGCTTTGACGAGCTTGCCTACAATGATGCGCCAGTCCCCAAGGTTGGCGATAACGATGTGTTGGTGAAGTTCCACGCCGCCTCGCTCAATTATCGCGACCTTATCATTCCACGGGTACGTCGATGACAACGAAACCTCTCTGCAACATTTGTTCCCTGCTAATGCGTGCTGCTAGGGCATGTACCCCTTCGCCATCAACTTCCCTGTTGTGCCAGGCTCAGATGGAGCCGGTGAGGTTGTCGAAGTGGGTCCTAAGGTGTCTCAATTCAGCAAAGGAGACAAGGTGATTACCCTGTTCAATCAGCTGCACCAGTACGGTCCTGTCGATCCCAGGGCCGCCGGATCTGGCCTGGGTGGTGTTATTGATGGTACTTTGCGTCAATACGGCGTCTTCAACGAGAATGGTCTAGTGAAAAGCCCGAAGAACCTCACCCACCTTGAGGCCAGTACGCTTTCGTGTGCCGCTCTGACCAGCTGGAACGCTTTGTATGGTCTGAAGCCTCTCCAGTCAGGACAGACTGTTCTGGTGCAGGGAACTGGCGGCGTTAGCTTGTTTGCACTGCAGGTAAGCCTTTCCGTCTAATTTATTCTATTTTTAGCCAGTTGGGCTTGGAGCTTGGCATCTAACTAACTGTCCATGATAGTTCGCTAAAGCTGCTGGGGCGACTGTCATCGCTACTACCTCCTCTGCTGAGAAGTCAGAGAAATTGAAGGAGCTTGGCGCAGACCACGTTATCAACTACAAGTCTGATCCCAATTGGGGCGAGGCTGCTCGCAAGCTCACGCCCGACAATGTTGGTGTGGACCACATCGTCGAGGTCGGCGGCAGCGGAACGCTTAACCAGAGCTTCAAGTGTATCAAATTCGAGGGTGTCATTAGCATTATTGGTTTCCTCGGCGGTGTTGATCCCAAGTCTCAGCCGACCATTCTTGACACCCTCAGCAACATCTGTACCGTTCGGGGTGTTTACGTCGGAAGCAAGGAATTACTGAACAACATGGTTAAGGCTATTGAGGCTAATGATATCCATCCTGTTGTGGACCCTAAGGTCTTCACCCTCGACAAGGCTAAGGATGCTTATGAATACATGGTAAGGCTATCCGTGTTTCTCAAGGGGGTAACACCTTATGCTAATATTCTTCACAGTGGGCCCAGAAGCACTTCGGAAAGCTAGCGATCAAGATCGATTAAACGTCTTTAGAAGCGCAGATACCTAACGTAACGATGTGACTGATCAATGAAACTTTTATAGAGAATAAAAACAATCAATGAGCATAATACACAGGATCCTAAGCTAGCACTTCAACTAACTAACCTAGAGCTCCAGCTACCATCGCCAAGAAAAGGCTTGGTATTTCCAGAGACGACGCGCAGTCACTGATACGAAAGCTGCTGACGAACAACTACAAATCCATCAAGATTTCCATAGCAACACGTTCCCCCGATCGAATTGCGCCGTCCATGAACCCAACCCAGAAAGAAGAGGCCTCTGTTCCCGCAAAATGGAGCTTTCTGTGCGGTGACTTTAATGAGGTACCATAAGCCGTGAGCACACCTGGAGGTGCATACGCAACGGGCCCTCCCCTAGAAAATTGTTCAAGATCCCACCGCTGGATGACCCAGTTCTGAACATTAGCTGCTTTGGGCCCAAAATAGCGAACTAGGTCTTGGGTGGTCTCTTTGATTATCTCACGCTCGGGCAATCGATCTAGTCTCCTCATTTCGTCCGCCTCGATAAAACCCATCATGATACCGAATGAGCCATCGTCAGGGGAGCTATCGAAAGTAATTCGTACCGCCCCAGTGTCGCTGACCACCTGCCCGTTGAGGCCGGCCTCCCGCCAGAAAGGAGTAGTGTATGTAGCGAATGCTTTTCCAATAGATCCCATTGGCATTCGTTGAGTAAGATGATCTCGCGCCGCTGGCAGCAACGGCTGATAAGTGATGCGGGATGCCAGGGGAGGCGACATGGCAACGACCACGTGCTTTGCTATGACCGATTGATTATCCGAGGAGACAAGGTAGGTCTCACCTTTTAACTCGATGTTTCGAACAGCAGCATTGAAAATGATATTGCTCAATCCGATTCTCTCAGCAAGTCTGATGGCTAGCAGCTGGGTCCCTCCCACGATACGTTGCTCCTGTGCTCCGCCAGCTACATCTAAGAGGCGCTCGAAGGTTCCACGCGTAGTTGCATTACCCGCAGCCGCGATATACGCAAGCGTGTATAAAAGCGACTGTTCTCGAGGCTCAGTGGAAAACACCGATTGTAGACCTTGGGTAAGCAGAAACTGGGCATCCGGATGGGGCGCTTCACTGTTCAGCCAGCTTTGTACAGTCTCGCTATCCCATTCAATTGAGTGAGAGTGGTTCCATGGGGAACTGACATCTAGCTCAGTCGCCATCGCATCCAGTAGCAGAAGTGCCCGTCCAGCCTGCGCCAGGCCTTCGGGGGAAATAGGCACATCTCCGGTCGTGAATGTTCCATTGAACACGTTGTGTGTTCCGTTTCGGAAAAGGGTCGTATTACCCGAATTAAACGTTTTGAAAGTCGACAAGCCAAGTGATTGTGCCAGGTCAAGTACTCTATCCTGAGTTGGCCCCACGAATTGAGCGCCGACTTCTACAATTCCCTTATTTGGTAGCTGTTTATTGAAGACGCGGCCACCGACTCGGTCTCGAGCTTCGAATATCACAAATGATTTGCCAGCTTTTGCAAGGTCCTTTGCTGTGCTCAGGCCGGATAATCCGGCTCCTACTATTGCGACGTCAACAACGGGAAGGTTCTGAGATCCGTAGATAAGTGGGAATAGGACAAATAGGATGACCTTGATGGCAGAGTGCATATTGATGATAAGTGTTCGGAATACAAAAATTCTATGAAGATACAACTGCGAAATGTAGTCAATGTGTGATAAGCTAAAAAGATGTGCTGTCAATCACGGTTAACTATGGCAGATTAAATACGAGCCATTGGGTAGAAAAAGCAAATATATCTGTCACGGGGTGTGACAGGTGATTTCCATTGATATCACTTGACTGACACAGCTTGTAGTCATATTGAATTGATATAAGTTAAGACTCCAAATTGGGGCAAAGAATACCTCCCGTGATTGGAAGATATATAAGCCAATGATGGAGCAGAAGAGCAGAGCTAAACCTGTTCCCCTCACGCCACTTCAAGGGACGTTGTTTTGCACGTTGTACACCTCATCGCGCATTAAATCGATCACCGACTTTTCCGCCGACCTTCCCTGCTCGGGTGAAATAGGATATGATCTTAATAAACGCGCTCACTCTCGAATCTCCCTTGCCAACCCCAGCCAAGTCGCTTTACAAATACACCACATTCAATGCAGTGTAACACTGGAAAGGAATCAAACAATCCAGAAGAGGGTGCAGGTTCATCTAGAAATCAATCGCGGGCCCAATTTATTCGCCCGGCGCAGATGGGCTTATTTTCTCAAATCACTTGTTATCCTCCCTTGGGGCAAGTAACGTGCCCCCAGAGAGTCCAACAAGCTCTAAATCCCGGGAAAGATGATACGGTATACATTTACACTACATCATGATAATCCTATCTTCTAATATTGCAACAGGTTCAATTTACTGTCGTGATAGAATCAAGCCATTCACTCCCCGAGCAGCCATGGGAAGCTCAGATATGGCACAACATCACGAGCCCTGAATGGAGTGCTTTTCTTCTTCAGCAAAGCTCAAGCCCGGTGGTGCCTCTCATGAACATAAATCAATCAGAGTATAAGTTTTATCGCCATGTGTTTTGCGGAGAGATCCCGCTACCATCACATGGAGGCTGCGCACAGTTTACTGTCCGGTACAGGGTCAGTCAGGATAACGATTGGCAATGGGTGAATCAACAGCAGAACTCCAAGGATGGAGAATTGGTGTTTTCCGCAAGAGAGCCTGAACAAGAAGATATCAATCTGGCACAGCTCTCTCTAACATCCGCAAAGGAGGGGGTTGGCAAGTATTTCGATGGCCTCTCGCCTGATCTTGAAGTCGAGTCCCGCAAAAGTGAGGCCCCTGGATCAACTTTGTGGCATATTTCTGGAAAGGCTGGTCCAGCTCAAAATAATCAGTCTGGATTCACTAATGTCGTCCTTGGGGTGCCTTCTCGGACAATGCTGTACTTTGCTTTGGTCAGGGTATGGACTCCGTGGCTTGGACCCAGACACGGACGAGGAAAGTTTAGAATAACAGAAGACGCCATTCTTTGCTCGTTCCTTCGAGATGATGGGGAGCACGTAGTACTTCTGGCTGTTTCGGGCATAAATAGCGTTTTGACTGTCCTTGGGTCCGGTGATAATGGTGAGGTAGTGATCAAGTCGCAGAATGACAATGCTACTGCATCAGACCTTCAACTACTGGCATCCACAGCAGCCAACTTTGAGGTAGCAATAAGCGCAGTGATTTATGAGGCGCGGAAGCTTGTTCGGCCCTATGGCACAGAAACTACTGATCAGATTCCAACTCCAGTGTCTCCTCCAGGGGACGATGTCGTGCTAGTCGAAAAAGACCCCGAGGCACAATGGCTGTCTGAGTGGTACGATGGTCTGACATACTGCACATGGAATGGCTTAGGGCAAGATTTAACGGAAAAAATGATTTTCGATGCTCTTGATACAATGAAGTCCCATGGAATCAACATCTCTAATCTTATAATCGATGATAACTGGCAAGCTCTAGACAATGAAGGTGATTCCCAATTCAAGCGGAGATGGAAACAGTTCGAAGCCAATCCAGATGCGTTTCCTCGAGGACTAAAGAAGGCTGTAGAGGCTATCCGCCGAAAACATCCGAACATCCAGCATATCGGCGTGTGGCATGCCTTGTTCGGATATTGGGGTGGTATTTCACCCGACGGTGATATAGCTAAGAAATTTAAAACGAAAGAAGTGAAGATTAAAGATCCAGCAGCGGGGGGTCCAATTGCCAAGGCGTTTGAGAAGCAGTCACTACTTGCCATTGACCCAGATGATGTTCAACAATTCTATGACGAGTTCTACAGTTATCTTGCCTCTACTGGTGTCGATGCCGTGAAAACCGATGCTCAATTCTTTCTTGACCTATTGAAAGATCCAGAGGATCGGCGCAAGTTCACCCGGGCCTACCAGGATGCTTGGTCCATATCCTCCCTGAGATACTTCGGAACCAAGGCTATCTCGTGCATGTCAATGTTTCCTCAGGCTATTTTCAATTCGCAGCTACCCACTAACAAACCTACTATTCCACTACGGAATTCTGATGACTTCTTCCCAGAGGTGCCAGCGTCTCATACATGGCATGTCTTCTGCAATGCCCACAACGCACTCCTCACCCGCTACTTGAATGTCCTACCTGACTGGGATATGTTCCAAACAAGTCATCCATATGCCTCTTTCCACGCAGCTGCACGATGCGTTTCCGGCGGCCCAATCTATATCACCGATGAACCGGGGAACCATAACATCTCCATCATCAATGAAATAACAGCCCCGACTACCCAGGGAACTACGGTAATCCTTCGTCCTAGTCTAGTAGGCCGTACTATTGACATGTACCACGACTACAGTGCTGGCCAAGTACTGCGGGTGGGTACCTATACGGGCTGGGCTCGAACTGGAAGTGGGATTCTGGGCCTCTTTAACGTTTCTGATCATCGGAAGACCAGCTTGGTGTCTCTGCAAGAATTTCCGGGTATTCATGATGACTACGATACGAAATATATAGTCCGATCTCACACAAGTGGCACCATAACAGACCTCATGAGGCCAATCGACCGACACGCGCTCGTTGGGGTGGTGTTAGAAGATAAAGGCTGGGAGATCTTGACCGCATACCCCATCCAGTCCTTCACCTTGAAGCGCAAAGACTCTAGTGACACCAGCGAATCGAATCCTACGCACGCTGCAGTATTAGGATTGCTCGGAAAAATGACTGGTGCAGCCGCCATAGTGAGCTCTGACATCTACGTGGAGGCGAACGGGCGCCTCCGCTTCGATATCAGCCTGAAAGCGCTTGGGACATTGGGTATCTATATATCTGACCTGCCTGATTGGAGTATTGAGGACAACTTTATGGTCACAATTCTTGGTTATCCTGTACCACGGAAGACTGTTTGGAAGGAAGGGGATGATGAAAAGTCCAAAATACTGGCCGTGGATATCCTGACGGCATGGAAGGAAATGAAGTTGGAACCAGGATGGAGCAATGAGGTTATTGTGCAAGTATTCTTGGGTTGACTGCATATATGCACCAGACATAGCAGGCGAATGTGTCCATGTTCTAATCCGCTATATTGTTACTAGACTATTCTATGAATACTTGAAACAGAGAGACACTTTTGTCTTCTAAATGCTAGTCTTAGTTATACTTGTAACAGCGTCCTATCTATAAACAAACTAAAATCAACAAACAGAATACTCATTCCAAAACGGCCCTCCACCCCCGTCTAGGCACAAAACCCTCGACACCCTCATCCTCCAAAACATCCCTCCCCAGCCTCCCAGTAACAACACTCCTCTCAACCTCAGGCCCCCGAACATAAAACGGCTCAAAACCCAACAAGCGCCCCGTCCCAGGATCCCATTTCCTCACCCACCTCTTCCCACCAGACCCAGACCCAGCCTCAGCCACGAACCCCGAATTCACCCGATCAAGAGTAACAAACCATCTCCGCTGATGAACCGACCCAATGGAGTTGATAGCCCCCGGATAGGCATTATTAGTCCTAATCTGCTCGTCTACATCATCTTCTTCATCCGAGTGTTCCCCACCAGGAGTCTCAGACGCAGATAGAGTTTGATCCGAAACGCCAGGAGCTGGCGTCCCTGTGGAATCACTTTTAGATGGAGGTGGCGAGGAATCAGAGGACGATGTACTAGGCCCTCTTTTAAGGTTTGGAATCGTTCGACGACGCCGTTTTCGGGTTGTGGTGGGGTTTCTTCTGAAGTCTATGTTTTTGTCGAGACGGAGGATGATGGTGTAGTTTTGGGGGAGTTTTGTTCCGTGGAGACGGAGGCGGATTTTGCGCTGATTTCGTTAGTGTTCCGGAAATCTAGGGAAAGGACATTTTTCCTTTTTTTTTTTTTTTTTTTTAACAAAAAAAGAGAAGGGTTGCTTTCGAACATACGTTCTGAAACGCTTGGCAGAGTTTTTCACTATCGGTTTTTGAGTCTACGGTTGAGATGGATGTGTCTGATAAATTGTCGGAACGGGAGTCGTCTGTTTCAGGTTGCGTTTGTTCAGGTTGGTAGGGGAGAATTTCGTATTCTCCTGTATCCCAGATGATCATGCTTCCTGTTCGGGGGGACGCGGTTTCGATGAGATGGTTCTATGGGTGCCCTTTAGTTTCTATGGCATGGTAAATGCAGATATAGAAATGGGGTAGAGAATACACACCCATAAACAATGTACCCTCGTCTCCGTCGCATTCCGATTCAGCCGTCGACTGTTAGGGTTACCCGGTAATCCATACATGATGGACCAGCTAACAGAACTGGAGTCCGAGAACTGCAACCGGAGATCATAATGCGGTCCAGCAATGGGGTGGTCATGCTGATGAATAACGAAGTGTCTTCCTTCTGGAGACTGGTTGCGCTGGTACAGGGATACCCAGTCTGGGATCTGCAATCGAGGTGACTGTGATACTGCAGGACGGGCAGCTTGACTGAGTCGTGAAGAGAAGATGGATAGGTGATCTGTGACTTCGACCTGGCCTGCTTCAATGGCGGCTAGATCGTGGCGCTCTTTATTGGTAAATGTTTCTGCTTGTTGCTCTGAGACTTTTGGCTCTGATGAGGCATTACTAGAATGTCTAGCCTTTGCTGTGGACCTTTTCCTGGGAGGAGATACTGGTGCATCAAGGCTGGAGAGTTTGGGGATATCATTGTCTTCTATGGTTGGCAGTGTGAATGGTGGCGATGTTTGCCGTGAATCGCGATAACGCTTCATGCTTTAGTAATGCTGTTCATTCGAAGATATGTAAGTAAGCCTTGAGGCTTTGATCCTAGACTAGATGGACTGTTGTAGCATTCATGCGAGCGAGCGAGATGATGTTATAGTCTGGCTTAGTCATTCGGTATACTGACTCGCCAGTTCACAGACTGCTTCCAAGTAACTATCAATATTACAGGTTCACGGAAATCTGAGGTCCGCGCTGACTCGACTTTTGTGGGGGAATTTATATTTATGCGTGATCATTACTGCGTGTAGACATGTCTTTACTATCTGCATGCAGCCTTGCCTCAACCCCTCATTGTGAGTTGGCAACCTAAGTGCATATACCTCTTCTCTATGGCGAAGGGGAAAATGCTTCCCGCCGTCTACAGGAAGAGATCATCAGAACTTCAACCGACATGAGTATCCTTGCCTGGTGTGGATATGATTCTCCCTGGGGCAGATCCTGGGCACCTCACCCACATCTGTCGCCGATTTTCCATTCATTTCCAACCTCGCACCAAAGACTAGGCGCAGGAAACTGCCCTATGAAGTGACGAATCCTGGACTGCGAATCACCTTACCATTGGTGTCTATCCATTCAATCACTGCACATAGGCTAGTATGTAGCACGACTTCTAAGTTTAAGGATTCCAATCTTCCAGACAATGAAGTACATGTGTTGGCTGTTCTAGACTGTGAGACAATCGCTGGCCGGCAGGAAAACCCCGTCATGGCTGGGATTCTCTTACGACTATCGGATTCAAAGGAAAGATTTCATCGGAGTTGGGAGACTATATTGTTTGATATACATTTCAGTAAGGAACTTTAAGTATAGGGTAGTTACAACAAATGTGCCAAGTTGCTAGGCTTCTAGCCCCGTACACTAGCAAATATGACCCTAAACTGGTGGAGCTTTGGAAATCTTGAACGAACTCCATCACGGCCCATGACTGCTCTCTCGCTTTTCTAGATATGAAGGACTCGTATCCTCAAACCAAGGTCTATCAATGCCCCCTTTCACGGAAAGGTTCTACCCTGTTAATATTCTTCTTCTTCTTCTTCTTCTTCTTCTTTCTTTTCCTTCTGGCAATTTGTCAAAATGAATGATATCCCGCCGAACTCCACAATCCAGTCAAAGCCACGGTGGGTACTGAACCACACAAAACCCTAAGTCGTGTTCCACCATAGCACGTTTGACAATCCTTTCCCCTATCTACACTTAGCCAAATTCTCCCGTAGCCCAAACTTATTTACAAATAGCCTACGGAGACCCTTGGCAACTCCCATAAACCGAAGGCGCTTGAGGGAATTATTACCCAATTTTAGTTTCACCTCGAACTGCCGGATCGCAACGCCCAGCCCTCGGATGAGCTGGCAAAACAACGCAGTCGGTCGCCGATCATATCGGAAAAGAGATCCTAGTGAACGACTGAAATGGCTGGCACGGTCACTTGTACTTATAAATGGATTCCACTCGAGAGAAATGAAGCATGGTTGCCCACTGGTTTGCGGCCCATCGAGGTAGCACCCATTGTGTTGATCTGGCAAGGCTGCTTGCATTGGGCCCTCCTTCAGCTGAAGTTGCTGAACCCTCCCGTTTCGTTCTATTTGTGTTCTTAGTCTTGGTTCGCAAAGGCTATTCAGCCGATGTAAAGAAGAGGACAGTATATAAACTAACCCAACCATGCCATTATTCCCTCTGAAACTCTTCCCTTGTAGAACCAGCATCTCCTTCCCCCTCCCCCCCACCGGCGCAGATCCCACGCCCACCCATCACCATGCGTTTCTCGTCCTCCCTCAGCCTTACAGCCACCGTCGCGGTCTCCCTCTACAACAGCCTCGCCGCAGCAGACACCTACGATGGCGGCTGCAAGGGCGACAACCCCATCAAACTCCGCATCGGCAACGGAGGCGCCGGCCAAAGTGGTCTCGTCAAAGGTAGCCGTGCCCGGCCTTGTACCTGCATACTAACGCACAACCCTAACCCAAACCACCCAAACTAACACTCCCACCCACAGAACTAGCCACCCACTTCATCAAAAACCAAACCAACAACTGCCAAGATACCAGCAAAGCCTTCACCATAGAATGGGTAAAAGGTGACACCACCGAAACAATCAACAACCTGAAATCCAAAAAGGTAGACATAGGGATCACATACCACAAGACAGCCGAGCAAATCGCAATCAACAACGGCTTCGCCTCCGGCTGCAAATACAAAGACGAGAATACCACGACCCCCTGCTTCGGTGACAACAACTGCCAGGACTACGAGGAACGACCGTGCTACACCTTCCGTGATCACTTCTACCTGGCTGGGCCGAAGAATAACACCGCCGATATCCAAGATGAGGATGATATCACGGAGACATTCTCGAAGCTATATAATGCGGGGGAGAATGGAACCGCGCGGTTTTTGAGTCGGTTTGATAAGTCGGCGACGAATATTAAGGATTCGGAGTTGTGGATTGCTATTGGGCAGGTATGTCTTTTTCCTCAATTTTTTATTTATTTTTTTCTTTTTTTTAATTTTTTTTTACAGCCCTTTCCCTCACTCCCCACCCTTTTGTATTTCGTATTTCGTATTTCTATGCTTGGAAGGATTGGAAAATGCTAATTCGGTGATTTGAGAAAAGGTTCCCTGGGCAATCGCCTACTCCAAATGGTATCACCAGTACATGGACTATCCGATCCAGGCGTTGACGGCCTCGATCAAGCTGGGGGAATATACGGTCACCGATCGTGGAACGTACCTCACACTCAGCAACACGGACAAGGATCT
This sequence comes from Aspergillus caelatus, assembly GCF_009193585.1. Classification (NCBI taxonomy): domain Eukaryota; kingdom Fungi; phylum Ascomycota; class Eurotiomycetes; order Eurotiales; family Aspergillaceae; genus Aspergillus; species Aspergillus caelatus. The sequence continues at coordinate 22,654 of NW_022475387.1, forward strand.
CGCGGACCAGCTGGAAATCTACAAGCGCGGCGATGAATATGAGGAACTGCTCAATCCGGCCGATATCATCACGTCCAAGGACTCGGATAACAAGGAACTGGCGCAGGAGTTCGTGCAATGGGTTCTCAGTGATGATGGCCAGGATGTTATTGCGAACTTCCACAAGGAAGATGGGTACTGTCTGTACAAGGGTTTCCCGACTGGTGATGGTGGGGATGTGGAGGCTTCGGACTGCAAGTGGGAGCTGAGCTAGATGATTATGATGATGTCGGTCTGTGGTGGATGGAGCCTAATAATTAGTTTATAACACATCTGTGTGGAGGACATATGTAGATACGGATATACTTATAAAAAAATAATCTTAATCTACTAATTCTATTATCATAGGGCATTTTGCGAAATGGTGGTTTGTTGATACTGTATCTGTTGATAAGTTTCGTCATCCGTGCGAAAACCTAGGATATGCTATGATGGCTGGAAAACCTTGCGAGTTAGATGTTCGCAGCGTTCAGGTCCAATGGTATTCTTAATCCCTAAATTATGCTACTGAAGGTTTCTTGACTCATGCGAGTTGAGCGTACCTATAGAGCACTTCCGAATAATATACGATTGAAGCATTGCGCAGAGCATAGAACGTTATATGAAGCAGTAAGTCAATCTTCACAATGTCATATCAGACTCTCCATTGATAAACAAAAGGCCATTATATAAAAGAGCGGACAGGCGACATTCAACCTTTCGCCTCAAGCTAGAATGAACAAAAGAAATTAATGCAAACAAAAAGCATGGCGAAAGGTCGACTAGTAATCACCAGTAGGCACTCCATTAGCAGGAATATGCTGGCCATGGAACCCAAATCCAACAGGTCCGTTGACATGTGCTCTACCCAGTTCCTTTAATGTTCTAGCATCAAGGCAAAGCAGATAGCTTTTGCCTGAGTATCCATCCAGAACTACGCTGAGGAGGATTCCATCGTCTTCTTCTAGGCCGTCCGGACGGGGAACAAAAATCGGCTCTCCGGGAGACTGGGCGTGGTGGTTCCACAGAAGCGTTTCCTTGCTTTGACTGTCGAATTTGATTATTCCATCGAAGAAAGTCGATTCGTCGCGGGCGGTTATGGCGTACGTGTATCGGTGCTTTTGCGTGACCAGTTTTGGATTCATAGTTGGCAACTCGGGAGAGAAGGCTTTGCATGACATCCGCTCAGCGGTGGCTGTCTTGACCTCGGTGCTAGGGCTAGTAGGGATATTTGAAAGACGGAAACGGGCAAATTCCGAGCGGCAAGTGTCTTTCTTTATCTGGGCATGAGCTTTCGCTTCGGCCGATGAAGAAACGAGCTTCTCATAGTATAGAGTGTGCAACGTATCGGTGTTATCGAATCTGACAAGCTCTGCTACAATGTCCACTCCGGTGCCACTTGCCGAAGACTCTTGCCAGGCATTAATCGTATGGAAGCAGAAGAACGGAGAGCTTTCAAATGTAGCGACGAGCCCTTGGCCTTGCGTGCGGTCCACCACATACCACTTGGTAGGCCGGGTTGCATCGAATGACTGGATGGCTTGCAAGAAGCTGCCTTTCTCGAGCATAGTGGGGTTGATATGAGAGTTCCACACACATAGAATAACATAGTCCTTTGAGAGAAACAAAGAATGGAGATATGCAGGTGTTCCCTCGAATGTAGCAAGGATTGTAGTTTTCCCTGTTGAGGCGGACACATGGAAGACGCGATAGGTCGAAGATTTGCCAAAAGCGAGGTTAAAATTATAAACGTCCCCCGTTATCGGATCAGAACGTGCATGGGATGCCGACAAAGGCCCATCCAGGTCAGGATGTAGATCCTTTTGTGAAGCCAGGCCTACAGGTTCAAGGGTCTCGGGGTCGAGCTTCTTGTAGGAAGTGGAATCTGTCTTTGCATACAGAGTGTTTATCCCTGAAGAACCGGTCCAGCGTCCGATATTCCGCTGGTTTCCATCCATAGTCTTATTAAGCCCTGGCATGTTGACGGAGAGTGTTACGCCGACGTTGGCTGAGGAGGGATCAGGGTTAAACTCGCTCTGTGCCTTCTGAAATACTGTCTGGCAAGGATCACGCTTTTGGCCAAAGCTGATTTTCTCAAGGCGGCCGGTCTTTCTCGCTTGCTCGATCAAATAATCTGTCGAGAAGCGGGAATTGTAGAAGACTCTCAGGGAAGAGTGGGTAGTATCTGGGGCAACAAGCTGAAATCGATGAGTTTCGCTGAAGCCATCGAACCAGTGAGATACTTGGAATGTGTCCCCACTCTCCCTTTCGACCCTATATTTGCCTGGTCCTGTGCGATAGAGCACTCCTGCAGCATAAGATGGAATGCAGCCGGTGACCGCGAGTTCTATAGGGGACCTCTCTTCGTAGTTTGCGTCAAACTGCCTATGGTCAGCATGGATATGAACAATGCAAACAGTCCCACCACTACTTACGCCTTGATCATTTGGCCAATTGTTAAAATGAGCCTGGGATTCTGTAACACCAGTTGCGATAGGCATCTTTTTTGATTATAACAAAGTCCTTCAATATGCGTAACAAAAAAATATATAGTTCAGGTGTAAGGAGAGATTTGGATAAACAAGGTATTGGCAGGCCAAGAACAAACCTTTATATAATGGAGATGTTCTTAAAGAATTAGCAATGAATGATTAATATTCAAACCGGCTGATGCCGTGGTAAAGTGCCCCGGCATAGCTGTGGAGGTAATCCGCCAGGTCATGAATGCGGAGATATGACGATCGTATCCGCACCTCATGCTCCAGTGGTTCACTGGGAAGCACGGATGCCCGTAATAATAAGTTATTACATTGAAGGTGCCATTGTTCCAGGTGCGTTCACATGGTTTCATTGCAGATTCCAAAGGAAAAAAAAAAAAAAAAAAAAAGGCCGAAGAAGAGGTCAATGCTTGCGGAGTTCATCGGCATGACAATAAACGCAAAGACAACCTCAAGAATTGACAGGTGCCGAGCAAGATGTAACATACATTCTTTGTAGGCATGACATTTTAGCTTGACCTTTTTAGTTTACCTCGGCGAATCGGCTTCGTTTTGTGTAGGATTTGAACAATTTCTGTTCTCTTTGGGCGAACTCAAACATTGCCCACAATGAACATATGCTATCGAAGCCTTCCAGGGTCTGGCATAGATGGTACTCTCCCTGAGCTAACTAAACGGCCATAGGCTTCAAACCAAGCGTCTCTGCCTGGGTAGAACGTCTGGAGCCCAAGATCCCAGGTCGAATGGTTCAAGCTACGCTTGTCGATCGGTGGGCTTTGTTCCTGACTCGATTCGCTAGATCCACTTTGCAAGGTCACTTCCTCACTTTGGTGGAGACGTTGGTAAGTGCATATTCGGTCGCGGGTGCAGCACTCCGAGCACGGCAGCTCTCCACTACATGACTTTTTTGCTTTTGCACAGCCATCACACGCGTGCTTTTCTTTGCCACCATGGCGTGGTTCTGGTATACACTGACCGGATTCTATCCGAGCAGAACATGACTTCCAATGGCGCCGCAGGGCATCCCTGTGGGGTATTCTGCGTCAGCATCGCTAGAGTTTGCCTAAAAGCCCTAAATGCGGCGAGAGCCAAGAACGTACCCTCGTTTATACGGTGAGCCACAAAACTCACATTGATAGGGCCTTTCTGATGTATCTTTTTTACTTTTAGCCAGCTACGTAGTTAGGGATGCGAAGGTGGTTCACGTACGTGTAGCTATATGGCGCTTAAGATGATCGTACCGCTGAAAAGCGGAGAAGCAAAAGTGACATGACCACAGACCGTCGAAGTTTCGGGGCTCCTCATTTGTTGTATTCCGTGCCTCAGTGGGTTTGCTTCGGATCATGATTGGTGATTTGTAAAGTAATCGACTTGACAAGATATCTGCGAAGAAAGGCGTATACCGAATACTTCGGAGGTACGCAGTACGGATAGACCGGGGAGGGAACCCGCGACTAAAAGCATAGAGCCTTTTGGGTCGATGATGATTTAAGAAGAAACAACTACCTGTAGTCGCTTAAGGGCTAGTCCAATAACAACCGAGAAAGATGGAGTTCGAGTCAGCCGACTACACACAATGAAGATATCGAGGGAGATGCCTAGGGAGATCACATCATGTTGGCTAACATTAAACAGGCCGGCGGCATTCCTCCACATCCGAAACTCTATTTATCCGAGTTCCTCTCATATGATTGGCTATGACCCCGTGACACCGCTGGGGGCAATACGAAGCTACCTTTTTAGGAAACTTTAGGGCCTTAGGCACCTTTCAGCATTCTCTGAACAACACATGCATCACTTGTTCATACTGGACATTGAGGACTCAAATCGTGCTAAGACCTCACTAAGAATGCTATGGTAGCGTTTTATATGTCAATGGGGTTCGTCTTACAGTGAAACAAGGACAGATGCTTTCTTCATTAGGTACTAGTATGCTACATAAACTACTAAGAATTGTGACCCGTAACTGCTCCCCAAATATATGCTGACCAACTTCCTAGTATAAGAAGGACAAGGGCACTAAAGCAGCATAACGAGATCCACCAGCTGCGACGTTCATGCGTCACTAAACTGCGTTCCCTCATGCGGTCGATAATCTCGGGGCCATAGGTAAGTCTCTTCTTCCGAGTCCACTGCAAGAGGCCCAGTTCATCGGTCAGCATGGCTCCAATAAAAATTGCCAGGCCAACTGCCACGCTGCACGCTGCTAAGAAAAGATATACCCGCACTGCCCGGCGGTATGAATCATCATCTGCGTCTTGGAGCGCCCCTGTAATGATTCGCACGATGATATTCATTCTGTCAAGCTGTCAGTCAAGTTCTCATTGATACGGATATACTAAACGTACGCGTTGTTCATTGTCACTTTAATTGCGTATGCAGATCCAAACACGGACTGATGCCATAGGGAGGTACGGATTCCGTCGATAATAGTGGTTGGGCCCAAGGCAGATGCAATGGCATAGATACCAAATGCTGCGCCAGTACCTGCTGTGGACGAGGCAAAGTTCACTAACGTCATGCATAGAAGCATACCGGCCCCGCAAACGCACACTAATTCATAGTGAGCTTAATGGGTTATATAGTGTAGTCACGTATTTGTACTTACGAACAGTTGCCCGATTTCCAGCAATGTCGATAAATGCGCCTAAACAAGGCACTAGAAAGAACCCTATAAAGAGTTAGCACAGATATAGCAGACATACCTGGGGTTGCTTACCAGAATACTGCGACAAGGCACTATACCAGCCAGCCTTGATCGAGTCTACGTTGAACCGTTTCTCCGCCAATTCGGTTGCATTTTGACTAAAGACCAGAGCAGCACTTGTTTGGAACAGCGAAAACGCTAAAATACACCAGAACATCCATGGAAGTTGAAAGATCTTCTTGAGCTCAAACTTCTTGTTCTTCTCAGTTAGAACTTCTCCAGTCGCCGTGTCCTGCCGACCCTGGTAGTGTCGATTGCAGTAGCGGCTATAGAGCCAGAAAACAACGGTTGCGGCATTGGTGAATAAATTCATAAACACCGACGTCCAATATACCCAGGCAAAATTGCCGGTGTTCTATTTCATCGATTAATAAAGCTTCAAATATAGTCAAGGGACGATGCCTACTTTAGCAATTGGATTGGCTGTCGATTTACCAACAAAACCGCCGATCTAAGTAACCCAGTTAAGCCCTTTTCCATTCTGCAAAGGAAGGGATGAGAGATATACCTTCCGCATGGCGAGTTCAAGTCCAAGCGTAGAGGCAAAACCGTTGCTAGGAGGGAACCACGACGAGAACATTTTGTATTGCGCAACTTGCGTTGCGATATCGCCTAGCGCCAGGATAACTCTGCCTCCGACCATGAAATTAAACGAGCGAACAGTAGTCGCGGCCGCAACCAGAATGGAGCCGATCGTGTAGACGACATTCCCGTAGATAATCATTTCTAAGTTGGTTAAACACATATTAGTTCGCGCTCCTACCATTAGGTCGAGCACAAATCTACTAACCGGCACCTCCCACTCGATCAGTTACAATGCCGCTACCCAGCATGAGCAGGGTTACCATGAAGTCTTCGCTTGCTTCGAGGAGGGAAAACTGGGTATTCGAGATACGCATTTTCTACATTGACGTAAGTTAGGTCATGTTCGTGTTGATTAGTGCTATAGGCAAGGTACATACCTTCTTAATGGTGCTTTTCATAGCACCTGTAACACCAGAGCTCCAAGACGAACCAAAACTAATAAAGGAGATAAGCAAGACGGCGATTAGCTTGGCCATCAACGGTGGCGGCTTTTTTCCATCTCCATCTTCTTCTGTTTGCTGATCCTGAGCCGGTGACGAAGGTTTAACAGGTTCGTCAACTGTAGCCGTAGCAATCGGCTTCTCAGGAGCCTCCATGATACTATTCAAGCTTTTTTTTTTTTTTCAGACAGGGCGTGGTTCTCTGCTTGAGTCGACAGCCAGCGTAACTCCAAGATGCTCTGGATGTAGAGGAATCGGGTGAATGTCGAGGGCGGACATGACGGATCGACGTAGTATTTATTGAAAAGCCCCGGAATGTGGCGTGGCAGCGAGCGGCCAAACTCCGTTGGGCCAAAGTTATCAGATTAAATTTCAGCGAGCTTGGTGCGTAATAATAGCTATGTCCAAATGGAGTATTCCTCCGGTGTGTCAATCTAGAAACACGAGAGAGAATAATTGGCCCTAAAATTTGGGAAAAACACCCAGGTTGATCTAGTGTGGGAATTAGCGACATTGATTGGTAGTAACCTTAAGACAGGAACCCGCTGATTGATAAGATTAAGCGTACGGAAAGTGTCCGAGAGCCAAATAAACAACTGATAGTGGGGAGCTTTTTTCTTTCCCCCACCTGCTTGAGACCAAAGCACGCGGTCTCGGTCATTCCACAGATTTTTACCTACTCTACCATGCTCAATGATACTCACTGAGATCAAACTGTAAATCGGTCGGTATCCTGAGCGCTATAATCTACGCTGTGTCTTTGTATGTATGCATAGGCTATATTATAGGATGTCCAGCGGCGTTGAACGATTTTAAGATATAGACCCAGTTTTAGCCACCTTACGAAATCCCCACCTAGCTCTCAAAACCTACGAAGAATCCCGAGATACACTAGGGACCCAAAATCCAGGGGGCTCTTGAGCCGACGAAACCCGGCTCTTCTACCGGCTCACGTTCCAGATCCACGTGCAAGCTTCCACCGATCACGATAGATTGTGATGCACTTTCCACGTGGTTCTCCCATCCGTCTGATATATGTGGGTGTGACTAAAGTTAATTCTTCAAAGTCACTCATAGAGCCTTCTACAGCGTGTATGGTATCCGCGATCATGTCAGATTCTTATCTGCAGGGTTTTAGATGCGCGGATCACCACGGCTCAAGGCAAAGCAGCCCTCTATGTATATGTATATGTATATGTATATGTATACGTATGAGTTAAACTTCTCGAAGGACTCAACTTTAGTGATAGAATGGTTGCCTTTCATCATTTGTAATTAGCACCTGACCATCAAGCATTACAAGTTCTGAATGCCATTCACAACACGACGTGCCATTTTCCATTTCGTGACCCATCATTCGGAGCTACAAAAGATTCAGGTGGACGTAAATCTTTTTCAGGAAATGTTTCCCGAGCAGTGAGTTTGTATGTTATATCGTCGTTACCTGTGCATTTCTTGTGGAGCCGGGCGTAGGTAGTTGATGAAGGATCCGCTACGGCTATGGAAGAGCTCCGCCTGTATGACAATATCCCCGATAAAAAGCCGAGAAACAAGTCTTAATTAACCCAACGTAAAGGCCCATATCTGAGGCAGTCCATTCTTTTTGGAAACCCTGCCATCGCAGCTACTGCCCTCGTCTTGGTCCCATAGAGAAACACTATCGGAAAGCCGGTGTTTGTCTGAGCTTGCGCAAATGTATAACCTATAGAAGTGAAGCAGTGCAGCAATCTGGAAGATTTGTTATTGTTCTTTTTTTTTTAAGAAAATATAAAAGATCGCCATCTGATTGGAATGCCTAGCTAGAACGTCCTTCAATTGTGTCCGATGCTGCCTTTCTAGCTTTTGCAGAACAGAAAATGATGAAAAACAGGGCCCTGGTAAAGGTATCAAACGGCAACCTAAGTGACGAGAACGGTAAGTAAGGCTACCTATATGAGATCAATACCACATGGCCTATCCAGGCCCATTTTGTACCAGCATGGAGTGTGAGTATTGGATAGAGTGATATGTCAATTGCAATTGCTATGAATACCAATATTCTAGGACGTGTGAGATGCCGGTATAGCCATCTGAATATCTGGCATTGATAATGGAGTAGCCCAACCGACGTTCGAACTAGACATTCTTTAAGCAGCAGAGAACGCGCAATACGAGATATACTTGGCGGTAGGGGAATAAACAATTGGAGAACTTCAGTCATTTTAAGAACTTATCCCAATCTGGAATATACTTCGATGGTGACCATGGCGCTTTATATGAACTTCTACTAACATGAATAGTGATTCCACACCGCCTCACAATGAGCAACCTAGAAATATTGTGGTAGTTATACCGGCTTGCTAACTGGGTCCAGAGCGTGAGAGCCGGGATTTGAGTACTCTCGGTTCTCGCGGGTTTTCTCCCCTATATCGAAGTGCTGGCTTAAACGTGCATCGGCGATCGGATAGTTCTTCTATTAACTCTCTAGACCATGCTATCAAATCAGAAAACCCCTTATTCAGGTTGGTCAGTCTAGAATTAGTGACATCCAGAATGATGGCACCCATAGTTGGATCCTTCCACGAAATAGTCCGTATGAGACAAAGAGTTGTGTTTGCACTAGTTGAATAAGGACCCACTTACACATAGTATACGTCTTGGTGGGCAGCTTCGTGAAAAGATGGCTTCTTTATGTCCTTCTTTTGTACTTTGACAGCGCTCCAGGATTACATACTTCTGTCCTATTCCCAGTCAGGAAACGGCGCAGTGCAACTCACTGACTAGTGGTTTTCTCTTAGTGCAAGATACAAAAACACCAGTCAGACATTCAAGAATATGTGAAGCTCATTCGGTGCATGTCTTAGCATAGGTATATCCATGTGGTGTTTTACAGGTAAGCGTTTTAGAAGCAAGTAGACATTGCCACCAAGTGTTTCAGTTTAAGCTACAAAACGACTACAGGACAAATCCAAAAAAAAAAAAAAAAAAAAAAAAGAGGTTATATTATATCGTTAGACTCTACCAATGATTACCGAGCATAATATTTTGAGGCTTCACATCGACGGATAATGATCTTCGCTCTGTAATGCGCGCAAGCCCATCCGGATGCTAAATTGCTTGAAATGAGAGCTGCAAAGTCAGATATGTGGAGTCCGTACACACTACAGATAGATGAGAATAGCTTTCCATAGCTAGCGGTGCAGTACTTTGCTAAAGTAAACATGTATGAGAAGCATAGTTTCACATACCACACTGTACATACCAGTTGTATAGACCAGATGTATCGTTGACCCACCTTCGTATTTCCCAGGAAACGCAGATGTAGTGGATGGGCTAAGCTCTTCATTCATAAACTATAAAGGGACTGTATCGAGTTCCATTGTCCAATACTAGCGGTTTCTGATTTTTATTATCCTAATGTCTCATTGGTGATACCTGGTGAGTGTGGATTGCTCGTAACAGAACAAGAGATCGTGTAGTTCTATGATTTCGTCATCCCGGTGCGGAGCCTGCGTCATGTAGATATCATGGTGGCTCACTCTACAACAAACATAACCAAGTGCCTCGAAACAACAGCTGAGTCAAGTAAAAAGGTGTACAGCAGGCGAGACATATGAACTTCTAAGTCGGGATATCACATCAACTTCCCCGCTTGGACCAACTTGATAGTTCAATTCATCCATTACCCGCCTTCCTATTATGGCATGCGGCGCAGTGAACAAGCAGCCCGAGAGAGTTTTCTTCCCAGGTGATGTGAAACAAATGGTTCTCCCATTAGCATTTGCCCAATCACTGGAGTGAGGTGGGACCCAGACACTATTTTATCAAGGCGACTAGGTTGAATTATGGTTTTGGAGTATGGCTACGAGTCAGTGATCTGCCACCTGATCGCAGCCTTATATGTTTGGGCAAGTCTGTGCGCCCTCCAAACTGAAATTCTCACAAATCGATGACGAGAATCTCGTATTCACTTGGAGAGATCCTCTCTATGGAGTGTGCCCAGGCTTGATTGGCAACTGGGTAGACTTCCTCTCCGTTGCCTTCTTTTGTGTGTGAGAGAGAGTGTGTGTGATAGGAATAGCCTCAACGTTTTGATATGGTTTGGGTACGGTTCGGTTGTGTTACCACCCAGTCTTAAACCTGTCAGTAAAAGTCTCTGGAAACTTAAACCAGCGGAAAACTCATCCAATTCGACCTCATCTTCTTGAGCTGGGTTTTGAGCAGAAGCCCCTTATACCTACTAGTATGAACCGACATATACATCGTGATCTAAGAAAACCTGCTTGATAGCTCCGATGCGATCGCAATGTCTGGGTCTCTGTTGCCTGGGTGGGTCGCGAATTAGAACGAATTCAAATACCTTTTGTGTTCACTAGCACCACCACTCAGAATGTGTTGTCCGTGCTTTTGAACAAAGACTTACCAACTTTGGGACACAATGGCGTATGGTTCGAAAAGTAGTGCATTGGTGGTGGCGCGTGAGTTCGCTGGAGTCTATGAGAGAACCATATTCACACATGGTAGCAGGGCAGGAACTTTGGTCTGCATATACTTTCGCTACTTGTTGGGTAAATGATAGTCTCTCTTCCATAGTCTTCTTACACCTCGGAACCACCAAAAGTTCCCCCGAGAGATGCATTATCACCTTTCCTACTCTCTTAGTCTTCTTCTTTCGGGTTTTTTCTCCTTTTTCTTTTCTTTTAATTCCCGGTGTAAATCCCAGACACAGTGGGTGTGGATCTTCCAATTACAGTCCTGCCTAGTGTGGACTGTCATCCACTCGATCCTCATACGCAGATCCTTCCTTTTGATATGATTTAGACAGTTTGGCGTGGTGAGCTTTCCATGTACTTAATTAATTCTTACAGACGATAATGCTCAATTAATATCCAGCGGCATTGTATACACTACGCATTAGCGACACCTGGTACAGTGATCTTTACTTCATTCGTTCAACTGAGACAGATAAATTCCTGGGAGAGCAGACGTGGATCGTTAGGTAACTGAATGCGGCTCTCTCAAACGCGAGGTAGTCGATTGGTCACTACATCCTGAACACAGACCATTGTCCGCGAGTCAGAAACGACAAGCATGAGTCTATCTTGGACCAAAACTCTCACGTCATCCTAAAGAGACGACCTCGCATTCTTAGGGATCTGGCCCCGCACCCTGTTGCTCTGGTAAGGGTAGACTCGTCATGAGAGTCATCATTGGCCATGTATTGGTTTATTCTATTGTTTTCCCCTATTGGTTGTCCTGATTCTAAGCCCATACAAGGCAATCGAGACGACGCCAATTGGTACTACCTGCACCGAAATAACGTCCCGTCAATTCGGCCGAGCCTGTCGGCGACACCGAGCGGAATTGGCGCTAGTTACCTTACCACCTAGGTATTGGGATCCAGAGGCAGTAGTATGACAGGACGAGCGGAGCCCTTCTCAGTGGAGGGTCAGTTTAGGAGAGGAAGTCTGGACCTGAGATGGGTCAGCGCCCACGGGGATTGTATCCACCTTTCATTTTTCCTCGGCTCGGTGGCCACAATCGCAATGGCCGAGAGGGCCTCAACTGCATAAGTCGTTGTACCAGGGGACCAGGTGGGGACCCTCTTTCAACGCACTCCAGACATGATAGCATAGGATCCCAGGTCAGTGGTTCGGTCCCAAAAATGGAGAGTTGTCTGTGGCCTATCGCCGCTGCCAACGGGGCAGTGTATGTCTTTGATATGTAACGCCGGATGCTGATCTCCAAATCTCATGAACCATAATGTGCTTCTACGGTCATATGCTACCAGTATACGATGTATGGTTAACCAATGACTGTTGTGTTGCTTCAGCTTTATCTGGTTTACTTTTGTATATTCCCACTGTACCCCCGGCGCACTGTCAACAATGGTCATTTGACATCACACAATGACCGAGTGACTTCCAAAAGTGGAAGCTGACACGGTCTGTATTGGCTTTTCATGTGGCCTCCACGATAGAGTTATTGGCTCCTTGCTCAGTGGAGGCAAAGACGGTACAGAATTCGCGAAAAACTTCGACTTTGCCAGTGACACGCACTTTGACCCCGGTCCAACCAAGTTTCCTGTGGCCTGGCTTGGACGAATGCGTCATGGAAAGACTGAAAAAGGTTTCACTAGATGTGTTTTGCATGTCCCAACGCTGGTGGGCCCTTTGTACCGGGATTTGTGCCCATCTCTGATGGGGTACAAGACCGGACTAAACTTTGGTCTCGTTCACCTGGACTGTTCGATTGCTCCAATAAATGTGGCAATGAGTTATAGTGTGCTTCGAGCAAGGTAGGGATTGCCCTCCTGAGCCATAGTTCCGCTGAGCTATCGTATGAGGGACATTACCTTTGTTTTCAGGGTGGGTGCTGGAAAGTGAATCCAGCTGTACGTGGAATTCTGTAGAACAATGCATACCGAGGCCACAATCCAATCCTAGCTGTGGCGGCCTTTGAAGGAGCTATAAAGCATAGCCAGGTGCCTGTCCGTTCCCCGTTTCATGTTTCTTCTATTATTATTTTTTTTCTTCCAGTTCTGTTTATGGCACATTCTTTCTACCCGAAGACGATCTCTTTCCCTTTAGAGACACATCATATTAGAGACGTTTTCGAGCCCACTATGGCCCTTCCGTCTGCATACCGCGAGAACCTTGAGGCGGCACTTGACCCCAGCCGCCAAAAAGGTCAGATCTTCAAGCTTACAGCTCCAGCCGACGAGCTTGGTTGTGTTGACTTCGGCTCGAACAACACCCTTTCCCTTGGTGGGAGTGCAGCAACACGAGAGGAGTTTCTCCGGGAGCTTGCACGAAATCCCAACTTTGCTATTGGGACCGGTGGCAGCCGTCTCCTAGGCGGAACCACTCAATATATCGACGAGCTCGAACGGGACTTGGCCCACTTCTATAATGCAGACGAGGGCTTGATTTTGCCCTCCGGATATGAGGGCAACGTTGCGATTCATGCGACGCTTCCGCAGACGGGAGATGCCATTATTCACGACGCAAAGATCCATGCCAGCACGCGAGATGGCATGCGTTCCTCAAAAGCACACATCATACGACCATTCGCGCACAACGACCCACACTCCTTGTATGACGTTCTCGAGGAAGTCAAGCTACTGGAGCCAGCAATTGCCGATGGGCTCAATACCGTCTTCGTGACGATTGAATCGATCTATAGCATGGACGGGGATGTGGCGCCCGTGGCTGAGATCGTAAACGAAGCGAAACGGGCCTTGCCGAAAGGTAATCTTGTCATGATCCTTGACGAGGCACACTCCCATGGTATTGTCGGGCCAAGTGGAGCTGGTCTAGCGTGTCAGCTGGGTCTAGAGCATGAGTTTGCTGTCAGGTTACACACCTTCGGCAAGGCCATTGGAGCCGGTGGCGGTAGGCTTCCTGCCCCTAGGATCTTTATGCCGGTACCAACAACCTTCGACTAACCAATCATAGGTATTATTCTCTGTAACGGTCTGATTAAAAGATATCTGGTTAGCTATGCCCGTAACTTCATGTTCACCACAGCCCCGGCCTTCACTTTCTTTGCCACCATCAAGGCTGCGGTCACTGTCATGAGTAGTAAAGAGGGTGACTGGGTAAGCGTAACCCTCTCCATACAGCTTTTGAAGCTTTGCAACGCTAATACACATTGGCATTATCAGCGTCGAAAGCAACTCCAAGACCGGATTTACCACTTCTACGACCTCCTCTTCCACCATCCCCAATGGGAACATGTTCGAAGGTCCGGAATCCTGAGCATTCCCACCACCGACCATTTTGTGAAAGGTTCTTCGTTCCTTGTACCCATCATCCCACTCATCACACAGCCAGGTTACAGCCATAGACTCGAGAAATGGCTTCTAGACCGCGGCATGCACACGCATGGAGTGCGGTATCCCGTTGTGCCTATGGCGAAGGAGCGGGTTCGAGTCATGATGCACGTTGAAAATACAACAGAGCAAGTTGAAGCGTTAGTCAATTCCATCATGGAATGGGCGGACCAGTATGCGCCGTCCCTGTCTCCAACTACAATCAAGTTACGCCTATGAGGGGAAGCAATGTTTATGTGGATGTTAACAAATTATACAGAGGTAAACTGGATGAACATCATCCATAATATTTTCATCTTCCTCGGAAACTGGTTTATGTACAGAAAATGTGTTTCCTTCTGTGTCAGGCTGACTCTCCTTTCACAATTCCACCTTTCCATCACCATCATGACTATTATCGTTATTGTGTTGCCATTTCCTTCTTTTCTTTTCTTTTCTTTTCTTTTCTTTTTATAATGTTATTAAGTGCTAAGCCAACCAATACATACCAGCTTAAAAGCCCATAGGACTACTACTCCTAGCCTATATGTATTTGGACTGTTTATCAGAAATTCTGTTAGACGGACTATGAGCGGAAAGAATTCTAGAGAAATACATATAGCACGTAAGTGAATATACCTCCGGACCGTTTAAGTGCGAAATATCATGGAATAGATACTACATAACTTACTGTTAGCTCTCCAAGCCACTCATTCAGGTATGCAGACCCACAAATATGACAGCACAGACACATTCCTACACCAATTCCACCTGCAGACACCTCACCACTCGGGTATCCCTCCGCATCCACAAATTCCACAGCTAAGATATGCGGACAATTAAATTTCACTCCTGGCATTAGGGCAACCCAAATGCAAGGCAATGGTAAATGAGCAGTAAAGAACAAGAAAGGCTCCGCCACCCCCTCTACCAAATCAACATTCACGCAGAACAAAAAAAACACACACACACACATACACACACATACACACACATCGGCGACCTCATCCCGGCCGATACACCCAGTCTCATACTACAGAGTATTAGTAGTTACTAGTAGTAGGTAAACGCCCTTCTAGAACGCCGTGGGTATCGCCGACCCCGGATTCGATATCCGCAGCGTTCAATACAAAGTTACCGAACCATTCCAGAAGAAACCGGTCTCATTGGCCGGAACCAAGGAAATGCCGTCACAAATGGGTACGATGTTTGTCGCCGATTGATTCTCGCCCGAATCAAGCCGACTCTCCTAAGCCCGTTCGGGGACCACCCGATACCGAATGCGGATATGAGACTTATCCCCTTTGAGAACTTCGAACAAGATCCCCTGCACAGGCGGGAACAAAAGTACTACTAGTACTACCGTTGGACTAGTTCAATATTCTATACTTCTGGGGGATGCTTGTAATTACTATGTTGTCCCAGGACGTGAGATCTTGGGCTTTTGAGTAATTTCTTCTTGTATTAGAATTTCTTTCCCCTCGCCACGGGGGATATTATCTATGGAATACTACGGTTAAACTTTTGGTTTTTCCCTTTTTTTCCTTTTTGCTTTCTCTGGCCCTCGGGGACCACAGGGAGGGTTGACGCAATGGGTAGAGGGATGGATCGCAGTGGTCCCCGAGTGAGAGAAGTGAAATTCTTTGTTCCCGATTGATTGTTGTTCGTTGGGATTCTACTCGGTCTGCTGGTATCTTCCTTTTTTACTTTATCCTGGGAGGTCGTGCTATGTGTGCGAAAATGGATTTCTAGAATTCAATTCTTGGGATAGCGTGGTAATCTACCGTGAAATCTTATATGTTTGTCTTGAAAAAGTTGGATAGCGTACAATACCATTGTTGGTGATCTTTGCCATGTTCACACCCGTACATACGTCCCTGGGCGCTTTGCTGCTCTTTCAGAGTTCATCGGGTCTTCTTCTTCACAATGGCGCGGTCTTTGGCATTTCGTCGCTTTTGTCAGGATCTGTTTTGCGTCCGACCCGGGACAATGTTCCCATCATTGCTGGGTTGTTGTCTAGCGTTGTCCCTATTTATCTCTTTGTGCCTTCATTGATACCGCTGTATCCGCCGGGGCCGAATTCTTGGGCATCGGTGGCATCTACGCTCGCCACAGGGTTTTTGTTGGGTTGGGGGACAAAGGTATGTATGCATGCAAATCTAAATGTGTATGCCGAAGAAAAGCTAACAGAGAGCCCACACTAGAATGGTCGAGGGTGTACATCTGGCCACATGCTCTGTGGTCTATCCCGTCTGTCGCCGCGCTCCTTCATCGCAACGGCTATCTTCTTTACATCCGCCCTGCTCACGGCAAATCTGGTCTCAGGAGGCCAGAACATCCCTCCTTGTCCGTCTGGGGTGCCCTGTTATACTCCCGTATATCCGTCAACAGCGGAGCTCATATTCATGATCGGGACTACCGCCCTCACATTCGTCACCAACTGGTTCACTGTGCCACAGAAATTGGATAGATCAGAGAAATCGAGAACACTATTCTCTTATCTGGCAGGGCTGCAATTCGGCATGGGCCTCTTCTTCTCCGGAATGGCAAACCCAGCAAAGGTTTTGCGTTTCTTCGCTTTTCCAACCGACTTAGCCCGTTTCGATCCTTCGCTGGCTCTTATAATTCTCTTCGGAATCGGACCCTCGCTCATTACCTTTTTGACCGCGAAGCCGGGACAGAAAACCAACGGACTGGGTGACAAACCGACACCGCCCACATTGGCAGACGTTTGGAGACTCCCAACAGCCACTGTGGCGGACATTGATTGGAGATTTGTCGCCGGTGCAGCAGCCTTTGGGGTTGCTTGGGGGTTACGGGGAGTGTGCCCGGGTCCCGCGGTGCTTCGGGCAGCCCTGCAGCCGGCATGGGGCCTCGTCGAAATGACTGGGTACATGCTAGGAAACCTGGTATAGATGGCATGAAGCTGTTCCCATTTGTTAAGAATTTCTACAGGTGTTGGTGAAAAGCGTGCCCCGTTGATCCACCGAAGACCGGGCGAAAGGATCGTTGCAGGAAAGTCGCCATTAAGAGCTATGCGACACGAACATCAGCACGTTTCATCATGATATAGAGCTAGAAGCGCAACATATGTAACATAGACTGTACATATTAGGGCCTCGGAGGCAGTATATAAAACCACTTGGAATTAATTTTGGTATATCTTACAGCTCAGTTTTCTTGTTCAAACGGTCAACGTTCTTTGCGGGCGGCGCTCCATCATTGGGTTGGGGCATGAAACCCTCCAATTCCATCCACTCGGCCGCAAATGCTGTAATCAGCAGGCTCCAGTCTTCCACGGTAGCTAGATCCAGATGTTCGCCATCGTCCGGTACGCCCTTCTCATTGTGCCACACCACTGGGAATCCTTTGGCGGGATGAGCGTCGATGACATGTAGAATTTCAACACCACGTTCCAGGAACGGTAAATGGTCATCCTGTATGCCGAGGAATGTGGTAATGTCATGCTCTGACTTCGACATATCAATGAACCATGCTGGGTGAGATGCATCAACAGAGGACTTGAATTGCTTGAGGTCTCGAAATCGCTTCTCCAGTTGAGCAAGCTTCTTATATGCCCAATGTGTAGATGAGAAGTAGGACTGGATAGTTGGACTCTTAGAGCCGAGGAGATCCAAAAGAACGAACAGAGATATAGAAGACAGAGAAGTCTTGTACGTCGACATAGCAGGGTTTACCTCTGAATCCCAATGCTCAGCGAGCGAACGCGCCCCGTACAACGAATCCGTTGCGGTCCATACTTTGAATGCTTCCTCTCCATCCAAGAAAATGACCTGGATGCCCTTTTGCTCCTCCAACGATGAGTCGGTGTTGCCCTCTGCTTGCATCTTTTCCCATTTCTTTGTCAAGGCCGCATCGATGCTCCTCATGGAATGCATAAGCATAGCGCAAGGGGCGGCGCTGTCAATTGCCCCGATGAAACCCTCCGGCGAGTATTTACTATCATAATGCGCGACAAGTGTAAGCCTTCCAACGTCGCCCGGAGCTGCCCACGGAGGGTCCCGAGACGCAATGAGATTTACGAAGGGAACCTCCTTTCCTTTCGATACGGGCGTTGTCGACGTGGAGTTCTGGAATTGGATATTCCAGCTTGGCAGGGTCGTGCGGAAGAAGTCCGCAAAGTGCTGGAGGACGGCTGCAGAGCCCGCCGTCCCGGAGACTCGAGGCCTTAGGATAGGCGCCAATAGTGCTCCATTATGAATGTCGAAGTCATTGTTCGGACGTGGAAGGGCATTCAGTGTGTTATCGGAGATTTCCTCGTAGGCTTGGCCAGCAAGCAAGAAGTACAAGAGGGCAATGCCTATCGAAAGCAAAGGGCGGAAAAGACCACCGTTAACAGAAGACATGGTGAGGTCCAAATGCTAACAAGGAGCACGATCCCTGTTCAAGCGACGACCGCGGATAAGCCCGAACTCGAACAGACCTCCAACAAAGGAGCGAGCATAAATGACAGCTTTCAAACAAGGGATGTTTAAAGTTGACAGAAAGCTGGCCGGTTGTCAACAACAAGAGCTGATCGGCGCCAAGACCGTCGCGGGTCACGTTCCGGAGATCATCCGCATTCCGTCATTTTCGAATGCGACAAGCTACTGCAACTCTTCTCGACCAATGCAATTGCCCAGGATGCGGCCTCAGATCTTATTGCATCCGCAATTGCGCACGTTGCTTCCCCGTGGTGTGCGGAGAGATCTCAACAGCACCATATTCTCTCGGCTGAAGACGACTCAAACGCCATTTCGACTCTCCAAAAATGAGACCCCAGCTCTGAAACCGAAGGAAAGCAATGCGACAGCTGGCCGGAGCTCACCACAGTCGGCCACGGCACACGCAAAGACAACTATTCGACGAGGTACGCTTTTTGTGGTAACTTGAAACCGGAACATTGGTCCTGACGGAGTGTTGCAGGTCCCCCTGAGCGCATATTGATCTACCATGGCGGAACGGGCAAGACAATCTTTCTGGGGATGTTGCGGATCACGACCATCTTCCTTTTTGGTGTTTCGGTTCTGGTTGTCGCACCGGCATTTGCATCCGATGAGTTTCCTTGGTATCTAGCTCCTGCTGGTAAGATTGACTGTCTACCCTGACGGTTCGTTAGCTAAACACGTTTGTGCAGTTGTTGTTGGCGGAGCTCTCCCGATGCTTTTCGTTTCCTATACATCTGCTCCATTCGTGAACTTCGTGCACCTCGCTCTCCCCGCTTTTGCTCGGCGTTCAAAGGAACAGACGATTCAATATGCGAAGAACCTGCCTCCAACAGCCACACTATACATTAACACTATGAAGTTCACGACTATTCCTCGACAGACCGAGGTGCGACTGGGGGACTTGGTTCCTGACAAGGCCATCCTCCGTCCTGTGAGCTTTCGCAACAAGAATCCTGCTCCTCTGCCCTGGTGGGCAGGAAAGACTCTACGGCAATTCTACGCAGCAGAGAAGAGTCAGCCTGGCAGAGAATCAACGACATTCTATCCCGAATTGTGGGAGCATGTATACAAGCAGATCCAAAAGAATCCCTCACCAAAGAAATGAAAATCCAGGAAATATCCTCCGTTTATATGACTGTAACATAAAGCTCATGGATCGCTAAGGTTAGAGTGGTGGCTGAACAATTCACTACTTCTGCTCTCCTTAACGAATAACTCTTCGCATTCACTTCTAACAATTTACTCTTACTACACTCCCTCAAGAAATATTCCAACCATTTTCGCTGTTACTTTCTCTGTTCCTTTCACGCGGGCAGTGTTTCCCTTTTCCCTGTGTTCCTCATTGGTAGTCTTTTCTCTCCTCACTTTACAATCTCCCAATTCCTCTCTCTGTCAATCTTCACTACCTCTCACTTTCCCTCCTCCCAGCTCCATCGACTCTACACTTCTTCTCTTAGTCTTCTTCCATCACCTATCTTCACCATCCACCTGTACCCAAGCATTAGCCATCTACTTTGGAACAGCCAACATGTTCAACAAACCCAAGCCCGACACTCTCCTGGGTCTCACCAACTCCGAGCAGAAGATCCTCCTCCTCAGCATCCTCTGTACCGACGAAAGTAACAAAGTATGTACACCCCACTCCCCCTTCAAACCCAAAACTCCAAACTAACATAAACTCGAGCTCGATTTCGACAAACTAGCCCAGTACGGCGGGTACAAGAACCCAGCCTCCGCTAGTACAACGTATCGAAACGCAAAGCGCAAGCTGAGCGACTACAAGCCAGAACCACCCACCTCCGCCGAGGGCTCCGCAGCCAACGCCCCCAAGAGGGGCCGACCCCCCAAGAAGGCCGCAACCGCGGAACCCCCAATGGCTGCCGACTCGGAGCCCGCGGAAGAAGAAGAAGCAGCAGCAGCAGCACCAGCTCCCAAAGCAAAGCGCCAGCGTATCACAAAGAAGGGTATCGCACAGGTGATCAAGAAAGACTCGTATGAGTATGCCCTTATCCTATTGCGCACGAGACATCAGAGTGAACACTGCTAATCTAGTGACCAAACCAATTGCAGCAGCGAAGACACCATTAAGTCTGAGCCCAGTTCCTCCATGGCCAAAACCAAGGGTAGCATTAAATCCGAGGATAACTCTGTCAAAGGAGAGGATGTTTCGATCAAGGAGGAGATGACGGCCATTAAGCAGGAACCGGAGGATGTCTACGACGAATGCAAGACCGAGGATGAGACCCCCATGACCAACGAGGAGCTTGATGCTCAGCTCGACGCTATGTACGAGGCTGCCCAGGCTGGTGTCAAGGCTGAGGCGGAGGATGATGCTTAAGTCGTCATCATCGTTTCTTGCTATGATGGGTTTCAGAGCGGACGGTGGAGTTATCTAGGAATCTTTTGTTTCATTTCTTATCACTAATTGGAAACTATTCGGTGGAATAGGTAGCGAGAATTTGAGTTGTTGCCCAGGATAATAAGATCTAAGGGTCCGGTATCTGGTGGTCTATCTAACACTGTGTTACATAGTACATAAACTCAAAAAACAAGAAAGCTCCGCTCTTATCGTTCAGTGCTATGGGTACTCAAAGTGTAACTCGAGAATCAGCGATTTTTATGTGATAAGGAATCTGTGTTCGGTGGTCGAATTGTAATGAGAAATGTTTCACGATTAGGAACAAAGAAGAAAAGAGACAGTCGTCCCTGTCAGCAGGTATACTCAAAGGCCATTGTAAATGACAGAAAGACGTCGTCTTGAATTTAATATTCCCTATATAACCACGCCAGCCACAGATTAATCAATTAAGATCCCGATCAACACATATTAACACATCCCCAAACTCCGAGCAAAGACCCCTTTTATAAAGAAAATGACGTGGCAGACTTAATCAAACACCGAATGAGTGAAGAAACATCCAGAGTATAACGTAGCAAAGGTAATCACAGAGCTTCAATAGCCTTAAGAAGTACGTCCAGGCCTCTATCGGTGATTTCATGCTCATTGACGTCGGATGATTCGCGCAGGGCCCAGGCGACATCGCTCCACCAACCCAACCCAATGAAACCACCACCTTTTCGGCGTTCAAGACTCTCTTTGAGACGACTAGTGTGTTCCCATTGCTTTGCGGCGACCTCCGCTCTCTCGATGACCTTGCTGGAAATACCGCACATGGCGGCACAATGCATACCGAAACTACCTTCGGCAACGCCGTCTTCGAGTTTATACAGGAACGTAACACGTCGCTCCTCGTCGTCTACATGGATCTTCATGCGTTTCGGTGTGATTTCAGGGTGTCCTTCAAACTCGGCCGCCAGGGAGTGGTAGTGGGTCGCGAAGAAGCCCAAGGCTCCGATGTGCGTAGCAACATGGTGCAGTACGGCTTGGGCCACGGCTACTCCATCATATGAGCTGGTTCCACGACCCAATTCATCGAGGATAACCAAAGATCGGGGAGTAGCCTCGGAGAGAATCTTCTTTGTTTCGGAAAGCTCTACGAAAAACGTCGACTGGGCGGCGAAGATATTGTCATTCGCGCCTAGACGGGACATGATGCGGTCGACAGGGGTCAATCGTGCAGATTGGCAAGGCAAGTAGCAACCGATCTGAGCCATGATGACTGCAACACACGTCTACAAGGCAATGAGTTAGCGAATTGCAACGGAAATCAGAAAAAAAGGACGTACCATTCGAAGGACGGTAGATTTTCCGGCAGCATTAGCACCAGTGAGAAGATCAATGTTAGCACGGTCACCTCCCAATTTGACGTCATTCGGTATGAAGTCTTCCACAGCGGAGAGGAGGCACGGATGGCGTAGTTCCTCGAATTCGAGTACACTTCGCTCATCCTCAACAAAGACAGGGCGGCAACTTGGTTGTCCCAGAGATGAGGAAGCCTTTGCAAGACTTATCAAACAGTCCAGCTGAGAGATAATCTTGACCGCTGCCAGCCACGTTACATAATGTTCGTCAAATCGGGCATAGAATCGGCTAGCGACTTCTTTCACAATCTGACTATGTGTCTCTTGGGCTTCCTGTAACTTACGGATAATTGTCCGAAGCTCTGGGAAATAATACCGTTTCACTTGTTTGGTTGCTGACATCTGGTCCCAGTTCTTGGGAATGTTCTTTACCTTGATCGGCACCTCCAACTGGTAGATCTCCTTGCCATTGTCACGGTAGCAGATGGCAGTAGAGCCTAACTCGCGACGAACTCGCTTCAGAAGACTATCAAGCTCGTTGTGGAGTTCTTCGATGTGGTCTTGGGAGTTGTCGAAGTCTTCTTCAATGCCTCGTTTTGGTACTAGTATACCATTCTCTCTTGCTTTGGTGCGGTCGAACGCTGTTTTCCAGTATTCAAGCAACTCATTGAGGTCCGGCATCGCACTTATCAACTGACCAATAACGCCTTCTCCGGAACCACTGTCCTTAAGAAGACTCACGGTGTATTCAATTTGCTCGAAACCCTCCAGCACGCGCAGGAAGTCCTGGGCCTTGCAATTGACAGCATGAATTCGGGAGATCAGTCGTTCCAAATCAGGCATTTTGGTTAACTGTGAAGAAAACTGATCCCGAATGCTAGGATCCGCATTAAGGGCATCAACAGCATCCAATCTGGCATTGATCTTCTTCGCATCGATCAGCGGGTGGCAAACCCACTGTTTGAACATGCGTTTTCCAAATGGCGTGATGCAGCGATTCAAAAGCTGGAATAGCGTTCCATCAGAACCTCCATCAAATGAGTTTGCAAAGATTTCCATGTTGATAAGGGTTTGGCCATCCAACACTAGGCTAGAAGCCTTCTTGATTGGGTCGTACGAGGAGAAGTTACCGATTGTTATCAAGTCACGGTCGAGTTTCAAAAGCCGGAGATATTGTACCAACGCCCCAAAGGCCGACATCACTAGTTCTTTATCACGAGCAGCTCGAAGAGCTTCCGGCCACACCTTCAGGTTGTCATCGTCCTCGGAAACAAAGTACTCGCTGACATCTAATTCCTTCACCGCAATGTCCGCTTCCCAGAACTCTTTCCCTGGCTTCAAATGGTTCCAAAGGGTAGTGGGGCCTGTATTGTTCTTCAAAATGCGGAGTGCCTTCTGTGAAATTGTAGACTTTTCGAGAAGTAGTTCTTGCGGGCGAGTCTGGGCCACGAATGTTTCAAACTTTGTCATGTCGGCATCATCGACGAACTCTGACAAGAAGAATTGGCCCGTCGCTGTGTCAACAAAAGCTAGGCCAAACGCAGGGGAATCCTCTATGATGGCTTCCTTGATAGCAACACAGTAAGTTGACATATCATCCTGCAGCATTGAGCCCTCAACCAGTGTTCCAGCAGTAAGGACAGAAGACAGCTCTCTCCTGATGACCTTGTCTTCTTTGCCCCCTTTCTTGCCATCCCTCTCGCGCATTTCCTTGCCGAGGGCGGACTCTATCTGGTCGACGCGAGCAATCTTGAACCCCTTGGCGACAAACTGATTTGCCCAGTGATCTAAACTCATTTCAGGAACGCCAACCATACGCATGTTGACGCGATCAGTGAGTTTGAGGTCGAATAACTGGTGTCCAATGGTGGCGTCATTTTCATAAAGCTCATAAAACTTTCCCTTCTTAAAGAATACGACCGTGTCCCAGAACTTCTGCTTGATCTCCCAGTACTGTTTTTCGAAGGGTGAAAATTTGGCCCAGGCCAGTGGGGGTATATAAAGGGTACGAGGGTCGTAGTCAGGGTGGCCGGGGGAATGGCCATCTATATCCCGAATATTTGCCAGCCAGGCATAGCGTTGCTCTGGCTCTGTAACATGAGCTTTCTGTTTGATTCCACTAGATGGGCTCTTCGACTTCACGGGGGCTGTTCGGTTCTGACGAGGCTCAGCACGGTTCGGATCGTACGTCCATTTCACCGCCGAGCCAGAGGACGCATCTGGAATGTCCAAGTCTAGATCTTCCTCCAAGGATGGATCTGGAGGTATAGAAGAAGACTTGGGCTTCGGTTGAGTTGGCCTCTTGCGTTTCTTTGAGGCCTTCACGTCCTCATCTGAGTCATCCGCGACAATAAAATCATCCATATCTGAAACAGTCAATGCCTGTCAAACTGCAACGAAGACTTATGAGACCAATAACTCACCTTCATCCGAGTAGCCGACATCATCTCCACCTTGTTCAAATTCATCATCGCTCTCGGGAGACAACTTTCTTCGCTTAGATACTTTGCTACTTTTCCGGCCTGGACGGAATATCTTTTCGTCGTCATCCTCGCCTTCTGAATCGGACTCGAAGTAGTTGACCTGCTTTTTAGACTACAGGCAATCAGTATACACTATGATACAGAAGCCTTGGGGGCATGGTGTCTTACCCGTCGAGATGGGGAATCGGTCTTAGCGTCATTAGAAGTCGCCTGCCAATCCAGTGAGCGAAGCTCCGTCGGCGTCAAATGTGGGATCGTGCCAAAGCACTAATCATACCTGAATATGGCTTTCATCTTCCTCGGGCTCAACCAGATCACTACTCGGTACTGGGCTAAGGTCCGAGAGCTGTGGGAGACTCTTCTTCTTGTCGCTCTTGACGGACCCTCTAGCAGCCCCGCGCTGCTCCGATACCCTCTGGGCAGGTGACGAAGCTGGTTCGGCATTGCGAGCAGTAGATGGAGTCGACGGGGATGACTTTTGGAAGAAACCTAGAATTGACTTCTGGTTCTTCATGTTCTGGGTGCTAGAAGTAGTTCGTTTGAGCACTCCGGAGGGAGGCGTTGCGGCCGGGGATGAGGATGCGGGCGGTCCTTTTGCCATTCTGGATTGATTGTGGTAAAGATAGGATTTTGAAACTCTATTAGAACATATCGTAGATATTGAGAATCTATTCAACTCAGAGAGATAGGGGTAAGACCGATGTGACGCTCTTGCGACAGGTGCAGGTGCTTTCCTGCCGGGCGGAGGGTTCGATCTATCAATTCGTCCGAAGGGCGTCGCGCGTCGACGCGTTTAGTGGTTTTCCGGCCATCATTCCGTCAACGCCTCAGGCATCAAGGGACCAACACGTCCTCCGTAAAACTTGCCTGAGGTTGGGGCGGATAAGGTGGATCCGGAGTGATGCGCATGGCCAGCCCTAACGCCCGCCCCTTAAAAGGTTTAAACAAATAATACGCTTTTCAATTGTCATACTACTTAGCAGATTAATGTTAGCAATATGCCGTCTCATACCGAATCAAAGTATGAGTTTGGTGGACCGTGAGCTCAACTTTCCTCCAGGACTGGTGTATTAGCGATCCGACTAGCTGACCTACTACTTCTAGTTTGGGTGCTGCTGCCATCACAGTGGGCCTCCCCATTCTGCTCTTCGTCTTCGCCTTTACATGTAATGATGTGACTGGCTGTCCAGTACCATCATTACTAAACCCTCGTACCCTAAGCTGGGGGAGGCTAAAATCCGAGATTGGATGGCCCCATGGGGGCATCTGGGAGCTTGGCAGTTGGGAGGTGACCGGCATGGTGCTTGCATATTACTTCCTTAGCATGATCCTCTGGAAGATTCTTCCTGCACAGGAAGTACGCGGTACAAAGCTGGTTCAGCACGGTCGTCCATTAACGTACCGCTTTAACTGTATGAGGATTCATGTGACACGCAGCTCAACACTAGTCTTTGCTGACATTCCTATCTAGCTTTCTCGTCTAGCATTGTTCAGCTAGCTGTCTGCGCCATTGGAACATATCTAAAGGGGGCAGACTTTGTTGTCTGGACGTACATCTCCGACAATTATGTGCAGATGTTGACCGCCAACATTCTGATATCGTATGCCCTTTCCGCATTTGTATACGTTCACAGCTTCAGCGTGGACACCAACTATCCAAACAAGGAGCTCCGTGAGTTAGCTGCTGGTGGAAACACTGGCAACTTTGTATACGATTTTTATATCGGTCGTGAGCTGAACCCTCGCGTGACTCTCCCATTCTTCGGCGAGTTTGACATCAAAACCTGGTGCGAGATGCGCCCCGGCCTAACTGGATGGATATTGCTCAACTTGGCATTTATTGCCAAGCAATACCGCACCTATGGCTTCGTCTCTGATAGTATCCTCTTCACTGCTTCCGTACAAGCATTCTACGTTCTTGACGGTCAGTATAACGAATCCGGCATTCTTACTATGATCGACATCACCACGGATGGCTTTGGGTTCATGTTGTCTTTCGGAGATCTCGTTTGGGTACCCTTTCTCTACTCAACCCAGTGCCGATACCTCGCTGTTTATCCCTTGCAACTTGGATGGACAGGTATCGCCACCGTAAGTGCGGTCTTCGCACTCGGGCTGTACATTTTCCGCGCTGCCAACACGCAGAAGAACGTTTTCCGTACCCAGCCTAGTGATCCAAGTGTGGCAAATTTGTCGTACATTCAAACCAAACGAGGAACAAAACTGTTGACGGCAGGATGGTGGGGCATGTCTCGCCATATCAATTACTTTGGGGACTGGATCCAATCCTTGCCCTTTAGCTTACCGACAGGACTGGCAGGCTATACTATCATGTCGGCTGGTAGTGCAACGGCCTTATCAACGGACTTCAAGATGCTTGATGGGCGGGAGGTCGTCCAGGGAGAGGCCAAAGGCTGGGGAGTTATTTTTACCTACTTTTATGTGCTTTACTTTGCCATCCTCTTGATGCACCGCGAGCGGAGAGATGATGCTATGTGTGCGAAGAAATACGGAGAAGACTGGGAGGAATACAGGAGGATTGTGAAGTGGAGAATCCTGCCTTGGGTCTACTAGATGGACGGACAATCTGGCAAACATCTATTACATTTGTACACCAATTAGCTAGAGAGGTATATGCGCATGGCGGGTCTTGTCATCTAGTCTATGGATCACAATTCTGGACATATAAATGCTTGCATTTAGGCAATTCCAGGAAACTCTAATAATAATTTCATACACGGAAGAATTTGTGAAACTAGTTGCATGTGGTTAGCCTGGATACATATACTTCAACAAATAGCAATCCCATGGATGCGTACATTTAAGCCATACGAAGATTTAGCTCTACGAGACGAACTTCATACATGTATATGAAATAGACACTTGTGAATTAAATAGAGTAAGGGAAAGAGATGGGAGATGAAGCAGGGTTCCTAAAATAGCACTGCCGGGTAGTTATGGCAGGGACTAAACATCGTACAGCGTATCTACAAGTCTAATATAATACATGAGGGAAGTATGGTGCGAGTGCGACTATAACCTACTCACTCCAGCCCTTCTTTCCTCCCCCTTTCATAAAAGGCAGGGCCTTTGTTTTTCAGTTATCCGTAGCGGGCTGAGGAGCGCTTTCGTCCGATTCCCAACCAGGGGCACTGAGTCCGAGCCGTTTGAACTCCTCGTCGCTGACAATCTTGACCGTCTTGAACTTCCACTTACCCAAC
Organism: Aspergillus caelatus; assembly: GCF_009193585.1. Lineage (NCBI taxonomy): Eukaryota > Fungi > Ascomycota > Eurotiomycetes > Eurotiales > Aspergillaceae > Aspergillus > Aspergillus caelatus. The sequence goes on from NW_022475387.1 coordinate 50,548, forward strand.
TTGAGGAATAGGATATTACCATCGACAATGAAGTCTTTGGTCTTCTCCGCTGGCCATGTTAAAATGGGTGTAAAGGCCAGGTCGTCCGACATTGGGCCAGAGTCTCCCGGGCGGCTCCCCACATAGGCCCCTTTGTTCGAAACGATGCGATGGCCTTCACCTTTAGAAGAAACCAGGCCCGCAGACCACAGGATCTTGTGGAAGTTTTGGCCATATACCAGAGACTCGGGGAGAGTAACCTGGATGCTTGGCATGTTCGTGAAATTAGTTTGAGGAGCATACTGATTTCCTGACTGAGGATTTGTGAAACCCGACGTCGGTGACTGGGCGTGGCTAGCAGGTGGACTGGAGTTTTTTTGCAGGGGAGTAGGTTCAGCTGTTGACGACCGTGAGCGGAACAATTGACGGTGTTGGAGAGCAACTGCATCCGCCTCTTGTTTGCCGTGGATAAGCTCCACGAACTCTGCAGCCAACGCGTGCTGAGCGACCCGTTTGGATGGGTCTTTGTTTTGCTCTTCCATGAGCTTGGCAATTTCGGGTAGGGGAAGGAAAGTAAACATTTTAAGATAGCGCTCGACAACATCATCCGGAGTTCGAACAAAAAACTGCTATCTGTTAGTGATCTTCTTTGATTGGGGCACCCAGTCGAACAAACCTGATACAGCTCGAAAGTAGAGGTCATATCCTTGTCCAGCCAAATAGCGTTGCCGGCAGACTTTCCAAACTTTTCACCATTTGGTGCCGTCAGCAGTGGCGTCGTAAGCCCAATAGGGTTATCTATATCATCTTCCAAAGGGTCTCTTTCCTGCTCCATAGCCGTGTTCTTGCTAATAGCCTTCACGGAATCCATACCGAAGAGAATGTTTCCATACTGATCAGTGCCTCCTACTTGGACCTGAACGCCCTTCTTGAAGAGAACCCACCAATCCCATGCCTGCAACAGAGGATAAGAGAACTCTGAGAATGACATGCCATCGCCTTTCGACAACCGGTTCTTGACACTAGACAATATGTCAACAAGTGTGTCCAGGAAGGAAAAGCGTGTATAGAACATACGTCTCTCTGCCAAGCATAGGGCCAAGTCGCATGTGAGCGCCTAGGTCCCGAAGAACTTCAATGAATGGTACCTTGTTCCACCACGTGTTGTTATTTACCAAAGAACGCTTCCATGCCCATTTCTTCTCGTATCCATGTCTCTTGCCGTACTGTTCAATGCTTGTGCCCAGCCTCTTCAACTGCATGTGCATGCTGGCCATGTTCGCTTTTCGCACCGAGCTGTGGACTTGTTCTCTTCCTTTCAGTCGTCCTGTTGGGTCACCGACACGGGATGTGGCACCACCAAGCTGTTTTGCATTAGACAAGCATCACGATAGATATTCTCGGTAGAAGTATACTGACCACCCATGTTACCGGCAACCCCCATACGTAACCCCAGGCCAAAACCATGAACGGTAACATGTGGCCGACGTGTAAAGAAGGAGCTGTAGGGTCTACACCAGCATACATCCCTGCCCTCTTCTCCGTAAACACTTTGTGTAAAAGCTCCCGCTCACTATAGGCCCAGACGGAAACAAGTCAGTTACAACATCTAGCGGTTACTGATCGTAGTTATAGCTCCTGACAATAGCTTACCCGACAACATCATGCAACAGCCCTCTCTCTTCGAGATGTTGCGCAAAACTCTTCCGCTTGCCAGCTTTGATCTCTTCGGCGAATTCAGCCCACTCCTGCTCCGCCTCTTTCGTCCTCCGTATGTGCTGTTGTGTGATCCATCTTGTTTGCTCGGCTACGCCACCACTAGCCGTGATCCTTAGCTCAGGTCGACCGACATTGGACTGCAATGCACTCTTTTGCAGGGTCTCAGCCGTCCGTACATAGTTGCGAACGCTCCATACTGACTGTCGGATCGGGGAAGCGACTGGGACGCGGAGGCGCGCCGCGCGAGGAAGGGTTCCTAAGTGCGGCCTCATCGGACCAGATTATTGCAAAAATCAATCAATCGCAAGCAAATATGCGATTACGTGTGTGTGAAATTGAACCAGAATGGGAAACCGCCTAGCTGATATTCAGTAACTTTTAATCTGATCTCCGACGATAAGAAACCGACGGAGAATCTTTGATGCGGAGCTTATTTCCTAAATCGTCAAGGCTATCAAGCTGGTAATCTTCGCCATTGAGCTTTGCATAACACATCGATGGGGTTTATTATTATGCCCTTTTCTTGTGTAAATAACCCTGGGGAGGTATCTTCTGCTTCGTTACGAAGTCTTTAGCCTGGATTGCACGGACTACAAGGTTAGGTTAGTTGAGGCGGACTACGTCTGAATATATGGCCAGATATTTAAATTTTGAACATGTTGATATTGCGAAGTACTCGCTTGGTACATAAGTATAGAAGTAATTGAGATCAGGTCGTCGATGTGCAGAGCCCTGTCATCAAGGCACGGTCCAAGGACAAGCGCCATTCTAGGGTCATTGACACACAAATTCCTCGTGAGAGGAGAACACCGCCAAGTATTGTGTTGTATCAGAGATGCCTGCATCGCGTCCGTCAAGTAACAAGGTGGTGTGCCGAACGCCTTTATCACCCTCCCTCCGTCAGGATCCAAACAGCCCTTAAGCCCCGAAAGGAGAGCCGCAAGGTTCCATGAGAAGAGATAGATCAACTATTACACGCTAGGCTTTCATCATCTATCATATGTTAGCAATGTGTGCGCGTTAGTCTGAAGAAAGAAAAATGTATATCTCACCTATTCAAAACTTGGAAGGATGAAGAAAAGAAATTTAGACGCGGAATTTCGGACGTTTTTATGTAGTGGGCCATCTAACGCTAATCCCTGTTGGTCGGGCGGAAGGTTTCTGCCCCATCTTGCAATTATTATCCTAAATCTACCATCTTTCAGTCAATGATACCTTTAGATTAATGTTAAGTATTGGACTTGTAAAAAATCTCTCATTTCTTCTCAATTGAACAGTCTTCCCTCAATCTTGATAACTAACACAAGTATGATCTTGAGCAGAGTGGGGCGGCTTCCTCCACGCCTTTGCTCAAGCTATATCGGAATCTCGAATTATCTCCGCAGCAGTAGAACAGGATTGAGAGCAGGTATTCAAGGTCGTACTCATGCTCCAAGATTGTTTCATACAAGGTCTACCCTTTGTGAACAGCATGACACTACAGTGGGGCACCCGCAGTTCCTAGAACAATACAAGCAAGCCGGTACTTATACCTTGTATCCTCGCCATATCCTGATCTTCGAGCAGCCTGAGAAGCTAATGCGTTAGCTATGCAGTTGAATTTCCCCCTGCTACATATGATTTTGAATCATTTCTCTCCCAAGCTACCCCAGATGAAGAAGTGGTGCTCCATGGCTATCTCGGAGTCCGTAAGGATCTGTCGAAGAAGCTTGCCTTTGTGCGCTTGACAGATCCAACAATGAAGCATAGCATCCAGCTAGTCTCGCTCGCCAAGAACGGTGCATTGGAGAAGCTGAAGTCTGTGAGAGCCAACAGCCCCGTTGCTGTCCGAGGAAAGGTTAAGGCAAAGCAGGCAAAAGGCTCCGAGATGGAGAAGGCCGATCCCTGGGAAATCCAGGTTGACGATATTCGGCCACTAAATGACTTCCCAAGTGATATCATAATGAAGTCCGATACTGTTTTTGCTCCGAAACAGCGATTTCTACAGTTGCGTTCGGACAGCGAGTTGCGTGATGCGCTGCGATTCCGCGCTCAAGTGCACAATGTCTGCAAAGAAGAGCTGGAACAATGTCAACCACCGTTTGTGGAAATAGAAACGCCTCTTCTGTTCAAGTCGACACCAGAAGGTGCTCGTGAATTCCTTGTACCAACCAGAAAGCGCGGCTTGGCATATGCTTTGCCTCAGAGCCCGCAACAGTATAAGCAGATCTTGATGGCGAGTGGAATACCAAGATATTTCCAGTTCGCGCGCTGTTTCCGCGACGAAGATCTCCGTGCAGATAGACAGCCGGAGTTTACTCAGGTAATGGCGCTCCTCACCGTATCAATCTATCTTTAATCTACACCCCTAACAATTTGACTAGCTCGATATGGAAATGTCTTTCGCAACCGGGGAGGACGTTATGCGGACCGTGGAAGGAATCATACGCAGACTGTGGTCAACTTTGATGAAAGACCCCGGGCCATCAGGTCCCTTCCAAAGGATGTCCTACCAGGACGCCATGAGTCGCTATGGCTCCGACAAGCCCGATACCCGGTTCGGAATGGAGATCTCGCGAATTGAGCACCTTCTTCCAGTGGACCTTGTCAGCAAGATTACACCCCTAACCCTCCCTATAGTTGAAGTCTTCAAAATCGAAAACAACGAGAATGACCCCGCCGCTATGTCCGAATTTATCTCCCAATTTCTTGACTCACCAGCCGGTGTGCCCTTCAACAACAACCCAGAAGGTGGCCCAGGTATTTTCGTGTACGACGCAAAGAAACCCTTATGCGGTTTACAGCCGTTCGGTTTCGAGGCTGCTGAGTACTTAGAAGAAATACTCGAGCTTGACCACGGTGACCTCATCGTAATCCAAGCTCGTGAAAAAGCCCCCTTCTCCGGCGGCTCGACTCCAATCGGTGACCTCCGCCGCGCCCTCCATTCTGCAGCTGTCACCTCCGGATTCAAGCCTGCGCCCACGGGCTTTGACTTCCGCTGGATAGTCGACTTCCCCCTCTTCTCTCCTTCGAGCGACTCCGAGCCCGGCCAAGGCGGCGCAGCCGGAATCTCATCCACGCACCACCCTTTCACGGCCCCCAAGACTGCCGCTGACGTCGACCTCCTCCTAACGGACCCCACAAAGGTCGTCGCAGATCACTATGACCTCGTTGTCAACGGTGTTGAACTTGGTGGTGGCAGTCGTCGTATCCACGACGCTACGGTCCAGGAGTTCATCCTCCGAGACATTCTCCAGATGCCCGCTGAGCGGTTAGCGGATTTCTCCCACCTACTAGAAGCTCTGCGAGCCGGCTGCCCGCCGCACGCTGGTTTGGCTTTGGGATTCGACCGTCTTGTCGCCGTGATGCTGGGCAAGGAGTCTGTGAGAGACGTCATCGCATTCCCGAAGATAGGCAAGGTTGGAGAAGACCCGATGGTTAAGGCGCCTAGCGTTATGACCGAGGAGGCATTGGAGACATACCACCTTCGACTTAAGGAGTGATTTTGGTTCTCGCGGCTACGACTAGCTAAGAGCTGTATATATACAATGGGTCTGTACTATAGATAGATGTAACATATGATACCCGATCTCTTCTCAAGTGGTTTTAAAATACCCGTAGTGTATTTGCATTCTGGGCCATTTGGCCAATAGCTATTGATGAAATAATGCAAGATATAGAAGGAAATTCATGACTATATATACCTACAGTTCGGAGATGTCAAGAAGAGCAACCATGTCTGTTATACAAAACGCCATCACCGTACCAAAAGGGAATCAATCTAATACACAGGCAAACCAAGACAAGGCTACAGTGGAGGAATACCACTGAGTAACTATGCCGCGTTGGCAGGACGAGAACTGGAGACAGAGGCCGACTGGGATACGACCTGGTTTCCTGTGTCTCCATCTTCACCTTCGTCGTCATAGTAGAGATAATCATCCTCATCTTCTTCGGGTTGACCGAAGGCGTTCCTCCAGACACCGTCCCATAGGCCCTTCTTCGTAACGAGACCGCCGACAAGCAGAATGGGAAGTTGCCAGATACTGGCCCAGAACAAACCGCGGGCCGTACCGTTAGCACCTTGATGCTGCCAGAAATGATATGCTTCTTTCACCAGCCAACCGTTGGCGATTGAGCTGCTGACCAAGAAGCCGTGGCCGACAACACCAACATACCAAAGACCAATGGAGATCGGGAACATCAGAATGGAATAACGCAACGCGACGCGGGCATTGCGAGCGGGATTGACCCAGCAGAGCATCTTGTATCCGGCTCTCTTGTATTCCTCGCGGATAGTGTGGGAGAGGGCGTTGAAATGGGGGAATTGCCATGCGAATAGAATTCCTCCGAGCAGCCAGCCACCAATGCTATCTTGGCTGAAGAGCATGTCGCGCCATGTGTCGTGGCCCGTTGTTGCTGTCTGACCTGCCGCTGCGACCCAGCCCATCAACGGAGGAATACCTCCTACGACAGCACCGACCCAGGTATTGATTACATGTATACGCTTCAATGGCGTATAAACGAAGGCGTATAGGAAGATGTTAGCAGCCGAAAGACCAGTCACGGTTGGGTTGGTGCCGAAGTATAGCAGAGCGAGACCCGAAGCGGCTGTGGCAACGGCGAACAGAAGGGCAGCACGGCGGGAGACGAGACCACGGACAATGGGCCGGTTTCGTGTCCGGGACATAAGTGCATCATATTTGGGTTCGAACATCATATTCAATGTATTGGCGCTGCATGACGAAAGGAATGTCCCCGCCGTGAGGTAAAGAAGAGTAAGGGTAGAAGTTGATAGAGTCGGAAGCGGCGTCATTGACGGGTCGAGAGCAAGGAGAGACGAGATCGGGTACATGCCATACGCAGATGTCGTAGACAGCACGATCAACACTGAAAGACGAGGTTTCGTGAGAGCAAGATAGGCGGCTATTTTGCGGCGAATAGAGGTTTTGGGGAGGGCGGCTGAGAGGTGCGACAACTGCGCGGAGGCATCTGGCGGAATAACATGATCTGCTCCATTATTCCCAGATGCCTCTTCCTTTAGACGTTTCCTTCTGCGATGAGGCAATTCTGACTCAATTGATTCCGTAGAGGCCGACCCCGCCTCGCCTTCGCTTCTGGAGGTATTGGCAGCATTCGCCTGCGCGGAACTGGTGGACGATAATGAGGGGGAAATCCCGTCCTTGCTCGGTGTACCCTCAATGCCTCGATTAGCAGAAAAATACGTCTTCTGGAGGACGGCGGAAGAGGATTGATCATCTGCAACGCTTGACTGTGATCGCGCGGACGACAGGAAGCTGTGGAGGGCGGAGGGAGGATGAGGACGGTTGTTGCGTATAAGACATCGGGAGCACACGAGGGACGGATCCCGAGTCGATCCCAGCCTCCGAAAAGAGGAGCGGAGGAGGATCATGGTGAAAAGGACATTAAGGAGGATCTGTTAATCTATCATTGAACCTCGTAGGACAAGGTTAGAATTCATGTTGCCCTATCGCGACGGAGAATAATTCCTTCGTCCGGCGGTAGGGACCATAACCGCAGTTCGGCGAGTTGTTCTGACAGCTATCAATCAGTCCACTTATCTTCAAAAAAAAGTTCCGTCCTACAACTCTCACCTCAGCGATCTGGCTTGGGCCTTTCTGTTTTCATATATTTACAACAGTTAACTCAAGATGGCCGCTTCCATCATGGAACCCCTCCAGCAAAATATTATCACCCCTCTCCAACCTTACCTCCGTCAGATCGTCTCGTCGCTGCCGGAACCCGTCCACGATACCGTCACCTCGCTGATCGGATCGTCCTGCCACAACGCTCTTTTGGTTGATCTTGATGTCACCAAAGATCCTGCCTGCACGTCCCTTGCTATCTCCAAGGCTCTCGGAATTGCCATCGTGGGTGCCAGCGCTATCGTGAAGGTTCCCCAGATTCTGAAATTGATCGGATCTCGCTCCTCGGCCGGCGTGTCCTTTGTGTCGTACGCTCTCGAAACTGCTAGCTTGCTCATCACGCTGTCGTACAGTGTGCGCAACCAGTTCCCTTTCAGCACTTATGGCGAAACCGCGTTGATCGCCGTACAAGATGTAGTGGTGGGTGTCTTGGTGTTGACCTTCGCCGATCGATCAACTGCGGCTGCGGCATTCATTGCTGTTGTTGCGGCCAGTGTGTACGCATTGCTTTTCGATCAGACTTTGGTGGATGCGCAGACTATGTCTCTTTTGCAGGCCGGTGCTGGTGCCCTGGGCGTTGCGAGCAAGCTGCCCCAGATCATTACCATTTGGCGCGAAGGAGGCACTGGACAGTTGAGTGCTTTCGCGGTATGTACCATGTTTTCTCCCGCTCTCAACCAGCTTGGAATCTCGACTAATGTTGATTCAGGTGTTCAACTATCTTGCCGGCTCTCTGTCCCGTATCTTCACTACCCTCCAGGAGGTAGACGACAAGCTGATTCTGTATGGCTTCATTGCCGGCTTCACTCTGAATGTGGTCCTGGCAACCCAAATGGTGTACTATTGGAAGGCGCCGACGAAGCCCAAGAAGGCGAAGAAGGCAGCTCCCAAGCCCGTGGAAAGGGCTCCTGTTGCACAGAGCTCGGGCGCATCTGCCTCTCCCAAGCCGTCTGGAAAGACCCCCACTACGCGACGCCGTGGTTAGTTTCGTTATTGATTACTTTCCTCAGTACGCAGTTTTAATGATACAACGTAATACATTCTCTTCACGAAGTGTTCTATTCTCATTCCCTCGTAACTTCTCAAACTATCATTCCAAAGTATTACCTCTTCCCCGGCTCCGCCCCAGTAGTCATAAACCTCAAAATATCCTCCAACGGAACCGCAGGCTCCACAAACTTCTGCTGATGATGCTGTGCAGCCGAAGCAGGCGCAATATCAAACTCAAACCCAGCCCCAGCAGACTGCCTCCTAACACCGACAATCTCCATCTCATCCTCTTCCCCTTCCTCCTCATCCTCACTCTCACTCCCCTCATCCTCCAACACCCTCGCCAACCCCGTAACAACATTCTGCACACCCATCTCCCTCTCCTCGAGCGTAAAATTCCCTCCCCAATCCCTCCGTCTTGCCTCCTGATTCGCCTCCACGGGCGCCCAATCCCACAACTCCGCCAGTTCCGCCTCCGCCAGCCCGGATTTATCCTCCAGCGCAGACGCGCCCGCCTTGCGACCGCGCGCAACCCAGTCCTCGACGCGGGGGTCAAGCTTCGTCCGAAGAAGCTGTTCGAGCGTGTTGGCCTGCGTACGACCTGGATAGTCAGGGCCCGGATAAGCGACAAGTGAGGTCAGGAGATCGCGGTTGTCGGAGAGGTGGTCGGAGACGCTGAGGAGGTTGTTTGAGATGATGCTAGCTTGGGATTGGAGAGAGGACCTTTTTTTTAAAAAAAAAAAAAATTAAACAATAGTTAGTTTATTTACGACAATTACCTTGCACATTCATTCATGATTTGGGGAATTAAGAGCACAACCGACTAAACAGACACAAAGAACTAGTTGAAACAAGTATAGACATACCAGGATGGCAGAGGATCACTTTGATTTAGACTTGTGATTAGGGACGCCAGCGAGCGCGTGAGCTGGACCAGTCGCTGGCGGGATTGTTCGAGGGTTTTGAGCTGTTCTTGCGTTGGGGTGGCCATTTTCCTCTTTTCGTTCCCTTTTGGGGGTGCTATTGGTGCTTTGACTTTTGTGTTTCAATGGTTTGTGGTTGGAGTGCCGGGAGGTATTGTTGGATGCGATTTGGAGATCACAATCCAAGATGGCGGAGATTAGATGCTTATCGCTTGATCGGGTTTAGTGTATGCTCTTTCTTTCCCTGGGTCCCCCTCCAATGGATTGAACGTCACCGCCCACCACCCGAAGTAAACACGATAAGCAGTCCTATGCACTGTACAACTGGAATTCACCGGACATAACTGCCCACGAGCTCCCCTTCTGAAATAATGCTATGCTCAGCTTAGACTCTGGTTGATTTTTACCGGTGAAAGATCCTGCGGAATTCTATTATTATCATTGTCGGGTTTGCATGGGGGTGATTGGAGCTTGGCTGGGGGACATGAAACTTTTAGACGCCTGTCGGTCCAATCTCGTCTCTTGCTATGCCGTGTTTATTTTTAGAGTCTTGCATCCTTCGAGGTTCTGATCTTCTGGGTGAGTGAGAGAGGGGGGGGGGTGTTTCTACTGTATATAATCTGTTGCTTTGTTCGTAAGATTTTCTTCTGTTTACTTTCTTGTTCTCTGTGTGAATTTTGATATGTATTTCCGACTATGATATATGACATGAGATGGAAGCCGACTTCCATCGTGGAGGGATACAACATGAGCAGATATTATTTGGTGAATTAGTATCAAGGAATGGAGGGGGTATATCGCGACGAGCACAGTTCTCTTCATCGAGTTCATGAAACATAACGACATGGCAAAACGCCAACGCACATAGCTGGGATCGAAACTACTAACATGCACGAACCCATACGTCATTTATCGGCCCAGAGACCTTTTGCATGAACCAGTCTTATGACCGTCAGTCACTACTACCGCTTCTGCTTGGAATCCTGGCCAAAGTACTCAGGGTACTCGGGGGTTTTCTGTTTCTCCCCGTCTGGGGAAAGGTTCAGGGGAGGCGTTGCGACAGCGGACGCGGTTACCTCGGCGAGATTCTTGGAATAGCCCACATCGCGATATTGTCCATCGGTGTCGACGAAGCTGAACCCTTGCTGCTGTTGCCCGTGGCCCTGCTGATACTTGGTCGGACTGTACATTTCGTGGTAGTTCGCCCACGGGGTACTAATGCCGGTATCGTTCCATCGGGCATGCAGGTGGCTGGATTGTCGATGCTTTCGGGCCTTTCTGCGACGCCACCGAATGAAGAAGAAGCAGCATATGGAAAGTGCGCACAGCAGAATCACGAATCCCAGGACCGGGAGTGCAATCACCAGAGCCAGGTTGACCCCAGGACCACCGGTTGAGGTTGGATTGATAAGGTCTACCGTTGAGGATGGTAATAGCGACTGGCTGAAGATCCTCGTTGGGCTAATAGGGAACGCAAAGCCCGTAGGTGTTCGAAAATGGCAGTTATAACGAAGCGCTTCAAGGACTGCGATTCAGGGGTTCAAGTCAGCTATGCATGTTACTCGGAATGATTGGAAATCTAACGCACAGTTCGCCATAAACACCTGCGATTGACCATTTGTCGGATCCTGGGTCTGGGTGAGGGTGAAATTATAGCACTGCTCGCATTGGGTGATGAGATTGTCGGCGAACGACGTAGTCCCACACCAGGTGTAAAAGTTGTTCGCACCCGGGTCTGTCAGATCAAACTCTAGGGCTCTGTCCAACGGCTGACAGTTCACCGTGCATTGCGTGGAGATATTGCTCACACTTTTAGGGTAGCCATAGACACAGGAGGTGAACGTATAACGAAGATTGTCTGCAAAGCTCGGATGGTTAGAGAGCTCCAAGAGGCGGACCCAGCGTATACTTACAAAGTCCCCAGTCCACATCCGTCTCCCCAGAAGATGGGTCACTGTAAGTACTACGCAACTGACAGTCGACACACTGCTTGAATTGAGACCCTTTGTTGGTGGAAGTGAAGTCCGTATCTAGACAGGTAATCTCGGACCCCGTGGTGTTGGCCGATTGCTTATTGCAAACGTTCGCACATGGCGATCCTGGTGTTGTCCGCAACGCCACAGCCAGCGGCACTAAGTGGCAGAGGAGAATTAAAGCTGCCGCCCAGAGAGACGTAGATCTTGGAACTAGGCCCCAGGATCCGAGCATGTTGGGGTCGGGAATGGTCACCGGATACTGTCTGCACTACCACAGCCAAGAGGAAAAGAGTGCCCGCAGTGCTGGCATTTAATACTCAAGAGCAACTGCGGACACAATGTGGATGAAAAGGGGAGGGGAAGCACCTCAATTGTCCGGTGCGGAAAGCAGAGGGTGACAAGACGATTGAACTTGCGGTCTTTTCACGATGACTGGACCCCGAAAAGAGAGCCCTTTCCGGTACCTTCGTGGGATTGATAAGGCATAGAGTAGCATCCGTGGTGCGATCATCGTGCTTTGGAAGCTGTCAAGCATGCCCAAGCTAGTCAAGACTGAACAAGCATGCAGTGTGCAGCCGGGCGCTAAAGAGTACCTGTAAAAGATGGGCACTGGAAGGGGTGATCCTTGCCCAGTGACAGGCGATTCGTGTGATGGGCGTGACGAGGGATTGGTGACGAGTGATTGTGATTGTGACGGCTTCTGCAGATGGTCGCTTCTCCTCTGCGCTTGAGGCTTTCCATTCGTCGATCTCCCTTGGAACCCCTCATCTTTTTTGTTTCCTGTCGATCCTCATTGGCGGAACGATCATTGGTCAGATGCAAAGTGCAATTCTTGAGCTTCGGAACATCCCTCCGAAGGTCGTCGACTGTTGTGTTGCCCATTTGCAGTTCTTTTGGAACCCGGCGCTTGGAAGAATCACAAAATCACACTGTCCCTGCATTGCGTTGGCTTTTTTCCCTCCAAATCAGGATATGCAACAGAAAAGAATTAATTAAAATGAATAAATAAAATAAAATAAAATAAAATAAAATAAAATAAAAAGACCTAAACAACGCCATTCACTATGACTTTTATGTCATTATAATAACAAATAATAAAAATAAAAATCATCATCATAATAAAATAATTGTATACAAATTCTAATGCCCGAGAAATAACTGTCGGTGGTCATCACTCCGCTAAAATGCCCTTCGCGCCAAACATCAGTTAAGCGCAATTCACCATCATTGGCTGTCATAGACAGGGTAAATCAAATCGCTCATAGACTACTACTAGTAGTACTTGGTCAAATCCGATTGATATGGGGCAAGAAAAGACAATGACAAAAAGAAAATGAAAAAAAAATAAATAAAAATAAAAATAAAAATAAAAAATAAAAAATATGGCCTCCAACGTGAGATACGAATTAGATAATAACGCCACTATGCAAGTTTGTTCTTTCTCGCCGGTGGCACCGAAAAGGGAAAAGAAACAGAGAGGCGAGACATAAACGAAAAAAGCAAAGAAAGATCCAAATCGGTTGATCAGTGTTTGTCATGACTCATGGTAGCTTAACGTATCGGTCATTTGCAGGAGCCTGTTCTTGCACAGGAAGCTCAAAGCATTACCTCGAATCCAATATAGTGGAAATTCACTATCCGTAAAGATCGTCGTACGATGGAACTAACTCCTGTTCTGCAACCGGTGCAGGCTTCGGCCGAGGCATCAATTTGGTATCACGAGGACTTGGTCGGTGTCCCAGTCGAGGGTCTTCAGACGGCGCCGAAGGGATAGACGACGTATAACTGGTATGCCTCGAGCTTGATGTAGCTGGTATAGATGCTGTCGGTTCGGTCGTAGTGCTCTGCAAACTGAAGTGACGCATTCTTGATGTGACCGACAGCGGTGGTGATTTGGATGCGCGCGAGTAGGCGTCGCTTTCCTCACGGGATCTCGTACGAGACCTGTCTCGTAGATATCGAGTCTTTGGACTATAAAGGCCAGATATGGAATCCTCTTCCTCATCAACAGAGGATTCGTCAAATCCATCCTTCACTGTAGGATGGGATTTATGCCCTACTATAGGACTAGGAGGGGGCGCTTTTTTCTTTGATCGCCCTCGTACTTTTGCGTCATAGTGTCCCGTCGGCATGGTCATGGCTGAATCCGTGGATGATGTCCGCTCTTTGAAGTTTCCCAAAGGTAGAGTAGATGTGTGACCATGGCGATCGAGCGAATCAAGAGAACCATGTCGTCGACAGTGGTCCAACATTTTAATGGGTATTGAAGTGGATGTTCCAACAGGCGATTGCTCATATTGACTCCAGGAGCCTGCATTGGGATACGTGATAGCCACATCTCCCCAGCGGGTGTCTAGCTCCGAAGAGAGCTTCCGCTTTCTTCGTAGTTTTTGAATAATACCCGTCATGATATCCAAAGGGTTTTTCATAAAATGAACTCTGCCCACATATGCGTGGGAGGCGTATGAGCTTCAACTGATGACGAGTGGCTCAAAGCATACAAGTATTCGTCAAAAGTGCGCGTGACACATACCTTGAAACTGGTAAGCTATGCGTGTCGCCTTCTCCCAAGCCGTCAAGGGAGGTCAAAGACTATCTAAACGGAGCAGAAGACGGGAAATGTGGAATTAATGGAGACCGCCAGTCTGCATGGGATGATATATCAGTATACGTCCATCGACGATATACCGCCCGTCGAATGACAGCTGCATGCTTTTCTGAATCGGCGGCAGAGAAAAGGTCTTCCGGAAAGATAGACCGTCAACGGATGGGTTCCAAGGCAAGTTTGGTGCGAGTAGGGGACGCGTCTTGGGCCCGGCAGTTTGGTTCGCCCCTCCTCTACCCCCTTCCGGTGGAGGTTGACAGAGCACCAGTAGATGAAGAACGACAGACCGATCTCCCTTGGTTACCGAGGGGTCTTCGAAAGCGGTACAACGACTGGCGATGGTAACTGGCCCTGGGAAGCTGGGCCGACCATGATTATGACAAGGAAGGCAACCGGGTCCAGCACCCGGCTTCGTAGCTCATAAAGATAGGGCCGAACGAGGGGTGAATATTACGGCGCAGTCATCTTGCGTCTACCGTCGCCCACCACGACATGGATGTCAAATGTAAACCGGCGTGGGTCTTGGCTTGGCGTGGCGCTTCATGGCCAACATCACACTGGCGAGCAGACAGGGGACAGGACAGAGACTATAGCTTGGTAACAAGGATGTTGTACAACTCCTTGCCGTTTATAGGTGCGTCGACCCCGCGAGCGCAAGCGATGCAACATCACCTCACAGGGAAGGTGGAGAGCATCCATTCGTATGACTGGCGAAGTGTCAGATGAGTTAATAACTGAGGCCCATTGTGTTCAAGGGACCAAAGTCTCTTTACCTAACGTCTCCACAGACGCCAACACCTAATTTGGACACGGAACCATAATTCCTTCCGTTGTAGAGGAGGGGAAAGAGGGGAAAGGGAGAAAGTCGTTGGCTGGCGCGAGAACAAGCACCCGGTTGATCGTCGCGGTTGAACCCGAACCATCCACCGAGCTTATCTACGCGCCGTGATGGAGACGACGTGGGATGGCCAATATAATAAACTCCTGTCCAAGATAAACGAATTGTTAATGCGCTGCAGCTGGACATTTTAGGACTTTTGACAAGGTATGAACGCCCAAGCGAACTTTCCCGTCAAATGACCGATGACAAATTCCTCCTCGACAATCCTTGCCCTAATATCCCGATTGGGCAACTTTCGACTTGATCCTTGTAAGTAGCCTCAATCGCTGTACAAGGGCGGTAAATAATTTTTACGAGTTATAGTTACTTAGTGTTAATCTTAGCGATTAAAAGATTGCTAGGTTCAGCGGTCCATTTACTGCAAGAAGTAGTGGTTATGGACTATCAGTACTTATTCGACAAGATACTTGTAGTATGTCTAGACTGCCAATGCTATAGCTTTAGACCCACGATAGATCATACCCCACCTCCATAACGTTCTATTGCCTACTTCCTGTCCAATTTATTCGATATTAATATTTCATTCTCTTTGTTTCTTGAGGGGCCCATTTAGTCCCCACTGTCAATACCCGTCGGAATGCAACCCTGCAGATGGTATGGACGTCACGCTCAGAAGTACTAGTAGCAGTAGTAGTAGGCACTATAGCCAACAAGGCACAAGCGCCAGTGCCAGCTTCAATGATAACTCCCTATAGTAAGTCAGACTAATGGAGTCATCTTACGCCCTGTGAGAGTGGCCCCTCACAAGTACGCAACCATGTAGACTAAGTAAACTAAGTAGACAGGTGTCACCAGCTCTCTAGTACTTTTTACAGTTCTTTCCTTTTTTCCTTCCCTATGTAAGCTCTTCTATGCCGCAGGTGGGCTACCTCAAGTACTACTAGTAGCAATACTAGCTCAGTTATTTCCATTTTCTTTTTAACGAGTTGGCAAAAGTTGCTGGTAACTTCCTGCCCTCATTCTACCAGTGGACCTGATTCAGCTCACAGATCTTGAACTCGAGATATGCAAACATTGACATGGTATTCTTTTCTGCTGGAGATAGTTATCACTAAATCTTTGCTGTCTAGGTGATTGGTTTGTTTGGCTCTGCCCATGCCGTTTTATGGGGAAGGAGCGATTGTTTGAATCAGGATAGGAAGGGTGTCACCCTCCGTCCTTTCACTCTCATTAGCATTGAACTCCGTCATTAACCTACTTGTTACATCTAGTTTCACAAAGGGTGAGTTGGCAATGCCATCCCGATAGGCTTATCACTCACTAGGACTCAGTCTCGGTGGAAACGCATTATATATTCCGCTATGCACAAGAGCAGACGACAGCGCATCCGTCAAAATACAATGACAGCAAGACATTATCCTCTAAGTCCATACTCTAGCGACAAAGGATATGCTTCATGATCATCATCAATTTCATCATTATACCTAACGCCACGGCATAGGAAAACAGATATCGTTACTGTTATGAACCCATCGCGTTGTTTCCCCAAAGAAAAACAAGGGAGACCCAAAGGAAATAGGGAAAGAGAAAGCCACACCATACACCATACGCCGTACTGACCCATTTATCCATTCCCGTCCCATTTACCAGTCCAACGCTAACCAAAACCCGCAGATCCGTCCCATTTGACAGCCGAAGCCATCCCTTAATGAAAATTAGTGACCAATCTCGAGAGCACAGGCTTTGGTCGCCGGAGTGATTGTGTCCCCTCTAAAGGTCGAGAGAAATTGGTGGTGCTACTATCCGAGTTCATCGACCGAGAACTCTCCAGTGACAGCCCCCGCTGCTCTGCTTGAGACGAACTTCTCTGTGTCTCCATTGGGCCTGTGTACTGCTGCTCGACGCCTCGAATAAAAGAGAATGGCCTTTCCTCAATCATACCGACCGGGTCCACCTGGGTCGGTCGATTTATTTTAACTGATGGTGGCAGTTGACTAATGGCCTGGTACTTCGAGGGGTCATAGGCAGGTATAGTGGTATATGCTGGTGGCGGGGTGTCCCCGGACAGTCTGCCACGAGGGTGGGTATGGTTTTGCTCTTGTGGTCGACTATAGGAATACATTGACGAGTAGGGTCGTGGCCGTTCCATTCCCTGGCTGATAGAGGGATATTCCTGGGGATTACAGCCCAGCGGTGCATGCATGACCAGCATGTCCTCCTCATATTGTCGGATGCGATCCCATCTCCGTTTCTTGAAGAGAATGAACAAGATCCCCGCAGTGACTGGTGCGACGTCAGCAACAGCCGTTTTAGTGGGTATGTAGAGAAGAAAGGCTATACTTACTAGCAATAGCAGCGACACAACCCAAAACAACCCCTATAATAATCTGATCGGTGGCTGGGTCACTTGATCGAGGCACCAGTGACCTTCGGCAAAGAGGGAGAAACATATTGCAAGCTTGCGGGGTAAGAAAGAAGGGATCGCTGGTCGAGAGAAAACGGTTGAGTTTCCCCCTCAGTTCAGTTCAGTTCAAGAAGAGCGGATACATCCCCCCATTAAGAACTCAAGTTCACCTCCAGCCTCGTTTCAAGATGGCTTGTTTGAGATCATTTTAAGTTCTGGTCAGAGCATCTGCTCCAGCCTTGAGTCGCGGCTAGCCAGCGGGACAATATGCAGTGTATCCAGCAAGCACCAGTCTGTAACAAAAGCAATAACCCCAAAAATAGAAGGATTTCGGCGCAATTGCAGATTCATTGGCTGTCGATGCTCGGTTTCGGAGCTGCAAGCGCTCGGGTTGTCGTATCAGCGGCAATTGAAGGATCGGACCCGCATTAGTTGATCTATTTTAAAGTGTGCAAATGAGGAGAAATCGGAGATTCTGGTTAAGTGGTTGCAGATCCAATCTTAGTTTCTATCATTCTAGAATTCTAAACATGTTCATATCGGGTGTGATCAAGATATGCCAGGTCAGTCGGTTCATTCTATAATTTTTATACGCCACGCTTTGTTAGAGGGCTAGACCCCAAAACCTAACCTCAACGTCTATAGACCTCAGTGTACATAGAGAAAAGCATCTCATTCAACATGTATCGTACTTAAGTGCTTCAAACTCTCCCGTTCACTCGGCATATGGTCGATACACAGCCATTCCTTTGTCTGTAGACAGATCCAGACTCACACCTTGTCCAACAAAGTATACATATCCCACCTGCAGGTCGAACGTTTTGACAGACTTTCCCTCGGACAGTTCTAACCGCCCACATCCTTTGGTGACAAATAAAAGACTTGGTCCAGAAATAGCCTTGTGTGTTTCATGCTCTCCAGCTCCCAAACTAGTCGCTAAAACGTTAAACTCACTGAAAGGAGGCGCATACTCATCCGATTTCCCAGAGACACCCTTGTCACTCTTTCTCCGCGGCAAAAGAGCCTCGTCCACTCCATGTGGCTTGAAGGTCAGTGCGCGCGTGAATAAATCGATGTTATCGCGTTCTGCACGCGGACAAAACCCCGTGTTAATCACATTATCAGACCGCGCCATACACTCAACGATGTCACCACAGAGATACGCATGGATACTATCCGCAGGTACACAGACAGCCTCTCCAGGTCCAAGAGTCATGTAGTTCATCAGCAGCGCGGCAACCAGGTTACCGTTATCGAACTCGGTATACTGCTTGCTAAGCCGATTGAGCATCCCAGGAATATAACGATGCTTTCCGAACTGGGCTTCCGGGAGATCCTTAAGGCTCTGGATGATCTCCGAGACAACGATTGGGGGCAAAGTGAGGAGTGTCTTGCAAAGCTCCCGTAGTAGTTCATCATCGAATGGCTGATTGGAGGGTACTAATTGCTCAACTGGCTTTAGCTTCATGATCGCTTCGATTTCACTAAGGGGTTTGAAGCCAGCGAAGAGCTCGAAATTGGACAGCGCGACTGCGATTTCGGGCTTGTGATTTGGGTCATTGAATTGATCTGGGTTTTCTTTGTGGAGCTGCTCTGCTAGCGATTTGTCTGGGTGGACTTGGAGAGGGAGCGCTTTTCTGAATGAGAGGATCTGGTGGTTTGTTGCGTTAAGCCATCTTCCCCTGGGATTCACGACATAAAGTATATGGGAATACAGTACTCACCTTCGGCAAGAACGGAATTTCCGGCCCATACTTATCCAGCGCTGATTTGCCAACGAGCTCTGGGTTCTTCTTCAGATACTCGGAGAGGAGCTCGCCTGTTGAAAGGATTCGAGAAGGGACTGCTGGGTATGTGCCCATCCACATCTAAAAATGTCAGAAACAATGCCTTCACTATACCACGTGAGTAGCTCGAAGTACCTCGGAGTATGTTTGATCATCTTTTACATCCCCGTTCTTGGGGGTCTTGGACCAAAGCTGACCAGCTAACGAGTTCTTTCCTTGCTTACCCCATGAA
This sequence comes from Aspergillus caelatus, assembly GCF_009193585.1. Classification (NCBI taxonomy): domain Eukaryota; kingdom Fungi; phylum Ascomycota; class Eurotiomycetes; order Eurotiales; family Aspergillaceae; genus Aspergillus; species Aspergillus caelatus. The sequence goes on from NW_022475387.1 coordinate 69,649, forward strand.
TCATTCTGGGAAAGTAAAATAGTTAGCATTTACTAGTTGATATACTCAAGAGGAAATACTGGGGAAAGGCTTGGTTATACCTTTACTCCGCATTGGAGCTGAACAACGGGTTCCGCCATTGTCGCGAATCGAGGTGGAGTAATTGACTTGATCCAGATCAGTGTCTTAAATATCTTGAGTGGATCCGGAGAAAGAACTATTCAATTCCTGAGACTGATCGAAATAAGACAAGAGAGGAGAGTATTCATTTATCTGGAGGATGAAATGCGGACCTGCGTTAACATGTCGTCATGGACGGAAGGTGCGCCTGGAACTGATCGCAACTTCCTTTTTGGGAAATTCCAGGTCATGACTTCATACCCATCGAGCCCTAACTCCAAGAACTTCCATGAAGCCAAGAGTTTCCCCTTTTTTACAGATCCAGGTGAAAAGACTGCCGGCAAAAGGGATATTAGACAGGAAGGATTCGGAATCAAGATTCCTTAATCGTCAGACTGACGTCAGTGCCGTGAATGCTTATAAACACCGGTTGCAAATCGCATTCCAAGCTCATGTTATGGAATAGAAGTAGTTCTAGATTTGTATGTATATCAGAAGTCGAGTAACGTAAGCTGTTCATTATACGTGTATTCGTGGGAGTGATTCAGCCAACCACCAACGCCCTGCAAAAGCCCTAACGCAGAAAATGCTCATCGCGCTATAACGGCCGCAAATATATACACCATCCTGAATGATGACCACATTTATAAATCACAAAAAAGAAGCATAGGCTTTTATCCATAGATGTCCTCCGCATCAGGTACCATGGTCATGGTCATACGTTTCGCAGCACGAAGTCTCTTCTTCTCCGACGATGAACTCGCATTCATTTGTGCTGCCATCGCCCACTCACTATACTCGCCACTAGTTCTGTATCCCGTCCGAGATGACCGGTGAGATCTCTCGAGCGGTTCAACATGGTGATCGTATTTATCCTCATAACGAGAATCCCACTGTTGTCGTCTGGGTCGATTATCCCTATCCTCGATCCCGGCGTAATTGGACTGTGTACTATGTTGCGAACTCGTTGAATATCGGTGGCTTCCAGGCGAGATGGCTGCAGTCCGTGCATCGGCTGGGATATATCGGAAACGAGGCGAATCATGAACACGCGAAGCAGCTTTCTCAGCAACCTCAGTAGAGTAGTCTTGGTGAATAGGCTTGTAGGCAAACTCGGTTCTTCGGTCATTGTGGTGCAGATGCTCTTTTTCGTTTGGATCCTCGGTGGAATGCCTTGACCGTGGAGCCAAACGCATCGAAAGACGACGAGGGTTCAGGGTGCTTATAGAAAAGGAATTCTGCCTAGATGCGGCAGTATTCTGTGGAGCAGAGGCTGTATCGTAATTCTCCCGTGAGGACCTGGTAGAATTGCCTCTGGCAAGGCCATGGCCATAACCTCTGGGGGAAGAATGGCGAGGGTTCTCGAGTTGATTCCATGACCCCTCAGTCGGGGCTGAAATTGCTACATCTCCAAACCGTTCGTGAAGGGGCTTGTAGGATTCACTCTTGCGAAAGCGATTCAGGGGCCGTTGTACAATGTTTGCCATGATGAAGATAAGTTGATGTATAGAATTAAAAAGAGGGCAAGTCAAGGTTCAAAGTGTGTATCAACCCAAGAGTTGCGGGCTCAGAGGTATGATAATGGGACGAGCCTATATGAACTCTTCACGATAGCAGGCACTATGCAAAGTACCTGGTTACCAATAACAACACTGCAAACAAGAAAATAAGAAAATGACCAAATAAGTGTAGTAGAAGTTGAATGCTAGCAAGCTGCTTAAACGCACAAGGAAGAATTAAGGCACGCTGAATAACAAAGACTCTTGGAGGCATGAAACAAAAGGCACATCAAGGCAGGGAAGAATTCATGAGCTGATGCGCCTGATGAAGCACAGACCAAAGTATAAATCCAGAAGGATCTTGCCCGGGTTGATGTTCCAGTGGCATCGTAGAGAGGATGAAGGAGTATAAAAGCTTGTCCTTGAGCCAAGCGTTTCAGAGATGATTCTTTTTTTGTCGCGTCATGCATGCACCTGGAATATTGTTAGTGCAGTTGCCAACATTAGAAGCAAAGGTGAGAGAAAGTGCGGGCAGGCGCATTAGTCTCCGCGCCTGGAACCACGGATTCATCGCTGATTGATCGACAAAGTCCTTAAGTCCTGTTCCATTCTTAGCAAATTTCCCTTGAACGAATTAATTACCTTGATTGCAGGAATTAGTTCCGACCTAACACTGCATAATTCGGCCAAATTTAGAACCATCACCAAGCGAAGCGCCAAACAACCCCCTCGACAGAATCGTGAAACTCCCTTCCTCGTCCTCTTCTTTACCTGCGTCACCCTAATTAGCATGTGTGCTCTATAATTATCACCGAGTCACAACATGCATAATGGTTAATATTAGCAACGGCCAAGTTCTAGGCAGTATTGAACTCATGAGGTTGAGGTTAATTGCTGGGGCGCGGAGATGAGTGGAAGCGCCAGTCGGATACCTAGATTTTGTTTACCTAAGTGTGAAGAATCTCATTGCAGTATAATAATCCAATCTTCGAAAAGTCTTCAGGGTGCCTTGGTTACTGATCATACTTGGTGATACACTCTCATCGATACCCTTGGTCACGGCCCTGCTCGGAAACGGCAAGGCCATTTGAGCCAACTTAAAAGAGGGGAAATACTGTGTAGGAGGCTAGTAGATGAACTGAGAGCTTAATTTCGGATCTCGGAGTACTCCAAGAAAGGTTAAATAATGGTAAATTTATATCGTAAATTATGCCGCCTAGGTCAGTAGCGCTGAAATCGTCCGGTACACAAACTTAGGGTTCTGGGGAGGATGTAAATTCTGTGAAGGCTCGCTACTAACATTCATACTGAATACTATCTAAAAGCCATAAAGAATATCTAGCTAGCATCTACAGTTTTCTGAGGGTAGACCAGCCGTACGGAGTAGACTTTGGCGTTTTGGCCAAGTCGGAACATGCTGACAAGTCTAATAGGTGCTATATCACTCCTCCTCCTCCTCCTCCTCCTCCTCATGCCAGGTCTCACGGTACCTTGAATAGTCAACCGTGTACTGCTCAGCACTGACCTCTGCTTACTCTATCAGTTCAGGCGATGTATCTTGTTCTTCAGGGTTAAGTTATTTGATAAGGCTAGTGTTCAGCATAATCCAATTCATATAGTCGTTCAAGCTATACAAGGCAGGCAATGCTAATGCGATCTATGATGCATTCATACATAAGCTAAGCAGTATAGTTACCAGGGCAGGCTATCTAGGTGTATATGCATGCGTATATAATGACTTTACCAAAATATGATTCAAATAACCGTCTATTATAGCCAAATCTTGCGAACCAGGGCAGATCGCCCCGTGGCTAATCCCCTCTTTGAGAACGCCCATTTCCGAACGCCGCTTTGCAGCAGTAGCAAACCTATATCTGTCTAAACCAAGTCCCAATTCTAGATGTCGAAAATGACTAAGTGGAAAGGTAAAGAAATAAGAGGAAAGAGCAAAGAAAACTTAGGCACCACATCCCAGGTGATGATCTTCTGAGATGCATAGCAGAGGTCCATCCGATCCTCGCTACATTTCACAGGACGTCGGACTTCGAACCTGCAACCTCTTTATGGTGTAGTTGATGATTTAGGTCGTTCCAGACAAGGTAGTAATGTGTCCACCGACAGATCGGGGACACAAAGCCAGCAGACCACATACAATAGGACATACCATCTGGCTATGTGCTTCGGTTAAAATGCAATATCACCTCACTAAAAAGCACGCAAATCTTCGGCACAACTTTGTTAGTTGTAGGCAGGAGGTGAGCGGTCTGGATGGCTCGTGGGTGTCATGCGGAGCGTGCGGTTTTGGGGAGAGGATATCAACTTAGTGGATAACTGGCGTGCCGGAGTCAAAGAGGCATCTGTGACATGGGTTGACGGCTGACATTGTGTGCCTACAGATGATCTCCTTGAGTGAATAGAGGTAGTCGGTAATGACCGCAGCGATGGAAAAGCACCATGCGGAGCGGACCAGCGAGGTGGTTGATGATATATTGCCCGACCATCTGCAAGCCCGAGCCGTTCCAAAGCCAGAGGTCGCGTCTCCTCGTCAGTGCCGGACTCAGTGAGGGATAGGTCATCGTTAAGGTCGGGAAAATAACTCTCACGAGCTTCAGCCCGATCATCATCCGCCTCATCTTGCCGATCGGTGTCTGACGACTGTTCGGGCGACTGTACGCTACAGCATCTTCTTAGGAGCGGTCTTGCTCGGCGACCAGAGTTGGCCCTGATATGCTTGGCCTTTTCGACTTCATGACTGTAGGAGCTTCTCCGGTTAAGCAAGCGTCCTCGGCCACAGCTGCTATCTATGGTTTCTGAATAGCCAGGCAGTCCGATAGTCCTTAAGGCTATCTGACTCGAACTAAAGGCTACTCTCGCCCGCATCTGTTGGATAGCTGAGTCTAAAGCTAATTCAATAGCGCAGTGGTTCCGAATCTGTCTGAGTTTGGGCCACGTCGCGCGTTCCCCTGAAAGACATGCCTTGAGCATGAACTCTGTAGTCGGATTCTTTAGTATTACGGGGAAATGGGTGTAGAGTATTTCAGGGTAGATGTTAATATCCCCCGAGTATTTCTGGTTCACGATTGATACGGTTTTAGTCAAAGAGGTTGGGAAAATACCAAGTTCGGATAAAACCGTCAGTCGATGCAACACCTCATCCTTCGCGAGATGCGTCATGGTGTGGAACAACCGAGAAGTCAAAGATGGGGTCTGTGGTGTCCCATGGGTCGGGCCATCATATTTCGGGAGAAACGGAACCACATGAGGATTAACCTGCGACACAATGAAGTGGTTGACATTGAACATTTCCGATAGACGGGTCATCGGTAAATCACCATCTACTGAGCCATCGATATACTGCCTATGCAAGTCGTTCCAAGGGACTGCCTCTCCTGTCTCTGGATCTTTGGCCATGAGGACAAATGGCGAAAATACTAATGGAACCGAGCACGAGACAGCTCTGTGAAAGTTAGTCCGACAATAAAAAATTTGTGTGGCTAAAGGGGAGGGGGGAAAAAAATAAAGGGGGACCAGAGGCAGAGGGGGGGTGGGGTTGAGAAGGTAGAACGTACACTGCAGACCAGATCAGCACATTAGGCGCTGTGATGTAGTTCAATAGCTTGGGAAGCTCATAGATTCCAGCACTAGAAACGCAGATATTAAGTATTCTGCGCGTTCTATTATATGCTTCCTGGAATGTAATATCCCCAAGCCAGTTTCGCATGACCTTGGCTAAGTTCGAGATGTCTAGAAAAGAACCGTACTTCAAAAACCTGGCTGTCTTCTGAAGGATATTTTCCTCCTGGTAGGGATCATTGAAAACGGCAAAGTCCCCATAGGCAAACGTATCCAGAAGCAGCGGCAGTTCATCATCTGTCCGAGTGCAGAAGACAGCGCATACAATACTTCCAGCCGAAGCGCCAGAGATAATACGAGGGAGCAGTTTTGCCTGCCAAAGCGCTTTAAGCACACCGATGTGGTTCATGCCAAATGTTGCTCCACCTGAGAATAATAAGGCGCTCCGACCAAAAGCTTGCCTTGCTGCTAGAAATTGATCGAGGATATACTTCAATTCCAGCCCATCACAGCGACCTTTCGCTGACGAATCTACCAGCGACGAGATTGTATCAAGGGCTGTCGTGATGTACTGATCAATCAAGTCCTTCGTACCGACGTGCGAGTGCCTATAGAGAGAGTCGTTACGCATGTTTCCTAAATCGCGGCTTAGGGAGGTGCGGATTAGGAATATCATTCGGCTAATGTCACAGCTGATGCGCGCTTCTTCTAGTTGCTTCAGACGTTCCTGCACTAGATGAGGATCGTATTCGGAACTCTCGAAGGTTGCTTTCCAGGAGTTATTGTCTTCTAACTCGTCCAACTCGTAGGCGCAGTCCTTCCACTCTTTATATGATACAGCCTGGAGCATGCAGTTAGCAAGCATATCAGGCTGCAAGGGCAACTAGTAGCTGCGTAGTGTAGAAAGACGAAGCCAATATCTGGTAAAGAAAGTGCTAACATACATTGCGCATTTTCAAATATAGCACTTGCTTTCGATCATCGGTAGTAGTATGAGCACCCTTGCCCACCTTGGAAGAGCCATCCTGGTTCACATTATACAAAGTGTCGCCGGCCCAAGTCAGGGAGGACTTGATAACGGATGACAGCGAGGGAAGGGAAACGGCTCTCGGAAGGAAACGAAACTGAGTACCAGAAGCCTCTTTGACGGAAACCGGCTTTCGAACATGTTTGCTCTGGGGATGACAGTGAGGGCGTAGTATGGGAGAGTCATTAAGGATTGCCATGCCAGCCTTCCACTGACATCAAGACATTCGACCAAGAAACCGATGACACCTCAAATGGCTACTATGAAAAAAGATTGCTGGATAGAAGAGACTATCTGAAGGGAAAGCCGGTCAAAGGATAACACATGGAAAGGGTTATGGAAAATAAAGATCTAGTATCGCATCGGATATAAGCATAAGTCAAGGAATTTAAGTGTCCATCTATGACCATGGGGTGGAACAAAACTGGGATGGTTTGGGGAAACTGTGCAAATCATGGATAAATCTGGGGGTGTGTCAGCAGCGCAGCCTAAGGCCCCGTCCGGAGTAGATCCAAACGTCACGAGGGACCCCTGTACGGCCCTGGTGATTGGACAGAAGTCCCCTATCGATCGCCACAAGCGCTAATCAGCCCCAGGGAAACCGCTCATCATGCGCATCAACTCCTTTTCGCGGGGATTCTTCATTCGGAAAGCCCGTCTGAACACCGCTGAAGAACCAGCATTAACAACATTCTACTATAGTCATCCTATAGCCACAGGAACACTATGAAGATTTATCTTCGGTTCTAAAATCTATATTGCCGAGACTCTATGTTCAAAAAGAAATAAAAACTCGGATATTGTAGACGATGATCACCAATCCTTCAGCTCAGATCATCTGCTGGATGATCTCATACAGCCCCACAAGCTGAATGGCGGGGATGATGCTACTAGTATCAAGTCGATTAGAATTGCGAAAGCGGGCATTACCGCATCAAAAGAAATTCGCCGGTAGCAAGATAGCTTAGGACGTATAACGTAACAAGAGAGTTAGGCCTGGGGTACGGTCGTGTACTGCTGCCTTACTACTGATATAGTAGTATGCTAGTGGTTCTAATAGGTACTGTATCATACAGGGTCACGGGGGTTCTCCGGTATGTACTGTACGAGGTACTAGTTCTATGCGATAGCCTAAACATTACACCGCATATTTGGAAGCTGACGCGATACGAGATTCCAATGCAACCAAACATTTACAGTAGCATGTATAAGGAGTGATGAATATACAATTCATGGGTATTGGCGGGCAAGGGTGCTGTTATGTAATGTTTACTGAGTAGTATTATACATAAGTATTGCCTCAGATATTCCTTATCAACGAGTTGAGCCTAAATGCTCTGTCATGGGTCAATGGTCGGTAAGCTGCGATACCCATGTTCAACATGCGAAGTATGTGTAACGGTATCGAAACGTTTACGGAACCACTGACCCAATGACGCGATAGGCCTTTAGACTCAAACCTCAGACTCCAGATGATAAATCCCCACTATAAGTTGGGGATGGTCATGCGAAGGCAGGACTATCACATGCTTTTAGAGATGAGAAGTGTGCATGTGAAACGGGCCTGGAAATGGGGAACGCGGTCCCATCTTTCAGTCCGATATTCTAGACCTCTCCTAAAGTGATCATAGAACTGCCATTAAGTTACCTTTGATTCGCTATTTTGCACGAACAGTCAAGGTATCAGGCGCAACCACTTTCCCAGTGCATCTCTTGCCTGCGACTCGACCCCATCCTCTCTCCAGAAATGTCCAGCTCCGTCGATCTCGGCCGACTGAAATTGACTGCCAGGCACATGCGACAGTTCGTCTGACCATTTGTTTAATTTACTTGCAGATGTGAAGCTGTCCTGATTTCCGTAAATAGCTAGACTCGGACGGGCGCATAGCTGACGAGTTGGCTTGGGACATGGAATCTGCCTCCGTTGAGCTGGGCTGTGAGCCCCAATATCCAGAGACATTGTTGAGAAGAATGTTAGGAATAGATTGAGTGGCGGCAAGAGGGGTGACACGAGAAGGTATGATATTGTTGTTCCTGAGATATCCAGCGGTTCTTCCACAGCCAGGTGGTCTTCTATTGCCAGGTTTCGTTCTTGGGTTGAGCCGTTGGCTTCCAACAGAGCCGAAACTTTCACTGCAGTTTGAAGGATTTCATGTGCCTGTGTGCCAGCAATAATATTTTTAAAAAGATCCGCAACGACATCAAGTGCAGGAAGATGTGATGCAATTAATGAGCCGTAGGAATAACCACCAAGGATGAGATGGATATCTGCCCGGTCAAGTGTAGACTGAGCATCGGGGCCTTCAACGTTGGCCCCACCAGGGATACTTCCATCCCCTCGCCGTGAAACTTCTTGCGACCTCAAGGAATGCAAGTAACACAGCATAAATCCGTAGAAGGAAACATAATCTGCCAATTCGGGCTTCGCGGTCCAACTAGTTCGTCCCTCGGAAGTACCGGCACCACTACAAAGCAGATCAGTATACACCCACTCAACAAGTGTATAGAGAGAGAGAGAGGAGAGAGGAGAGAGGAGAGTAAACAAGTCAAGGAGTACAGGTAATGCCAGCCATGTGCTTACCGAAAGTTGAATGTGCCCACGATGTATCCACTCTTCAAAAGCTCGCCTCCGACAAAATTTACAACTGGATCGTCGTAGCACCCACCGAGAGGAGCATATGGGTGTGCGATGATAGCCCCTCGTATAGTTTCTAACTGCAACGAAGAATTATGGGGGAGATAAAGGCGACAGTCAAGTTGAGTCTCATCGTGGAGTGAAGGGATGGTAAAAGAGTATGTGGGAGAGGGTAAATACATATTTTTTTACTGGATTTGGCTCAAGATTTCTATGTTGAATATATAGCAGTATCGCTAAATACCAGACAACTGAACCGTTAACGCAGCGAACGGTTCCTGTCCGTCACGCTGCCGGAGGGGGCGAAGTTGCAATGTTGGTCAAAGCGCCTTCCCGATGCGCTTTGTTTTAGGCATGTTGCCCTACGACGCTGGACAATAAGCCCAGATTGGCATTCTCGATCATAAATTTATAGCTACTAGTACTGGTCCTACATTACGTGATTGATAGCTTCCTTCGAAAGCTTCCCTCAAGGAGAACTGCCAACATTTCTATATATTTAATCATTATTCAAGATTCTTTATGTTTCCGGAAGCAGCCACGCAGGATCCGGCTCATCATCTTCGTCTTCCGATCTAGAAATGGTGTCAGAATGATGTTCCTCGGTATCCTGTAATAGATCAGCTGGAGGGTCGGGATTGTCGACTCCAAGTGGATCTTGATGTAGATCCTGCGGGTTATCTTCCCCAGACTTGTCAAGCACCCTTCGTTCTGACGACGGCGAAGGGTCTTCATCCGAAATATCGAAGGCATCAAGGAGCATTTCTCGTGCTTCCCGCAATGCTTCGAGTTCAGCAGCAATGCAACAGACAAGCAATTTCCAGTTCTTCTCCTCTGCAACTCCCAGATAGTGTTCCACGTGCTCTGTTGTATTGTGTAGGTCTTCCAAAATCACACGAACATGGTCGAGTTCGGAGTTGTTCTCAACAGCCCTAGAAGATTCTGAAGCTTGCGACTGATTTTGTAGTGAACGGCGCATTGCTACGTTTAACCGTCTTTCGAATCGACAAACTTCTAAAATAACCTGTTTCCAGACTCCCCCTCCTGCTTCAAGTGCCTGTATCTCAAGGTCTACTTCTTCTTGTCTCTTTCGCAATTCTGACTGCTCCGTTGTCCAATGCTCTCGGGCCATATCAAGCGTCCGACGTTTAGGATTCAATGAATATAATGTTGCACCATTAGCGAAGCTCGACTGGGGTGGGACAGGGGGGTTCTGAAGGAACTTTTGGATGTCCGACTCTAACAGGGATAAGGAGGCCTTGTAGGAGGATAACTTGGAGTCCACCGAGTTTTCCATATGTGCTAGCTCTTCCACGACATGGCGATGCCTTGCTCTCATTTGGGATAGCTTCGTCTCCAGTTCATGAATGTCCGCCTCTAGCTTGTGGCCTTCCTCTCGGAGTTCCTCGGTGCGTTGACTTTCTCTGTTGTTGTGGATTGTCGACACAGCATCCTCAAGCCCGGCTCTTTTTGTGGTAAAGCTGTTAATTTCATCTAGTGCATCCGCTCGTATGGCAAAACGAGCTGTGAGTATTTCTCGCTCCTCCTCTCTAAGTTTCAGCAAGTCAAATATGGATTTGAATATTCCTTCGCGTGCAGCACGTAAGTTAATCTTCTCCGTAACCGGTTGTCTGACAGGGATGGCCAAAGGCTTCTGGAGGACACTAGGTTCTGTGGAAGGGGTAGAGCTTCCAGTGGGTGTCTCGTTCAACTGAGGTCCTTGGAGACCTGCTAGGAGACCTTCGCTTTGAGCATCGATAAGAGCCTGTAGATTATGTTGGATGTGTTTCGCTTGACGGTCAATATAAATCAAAGGATCTTGGTGGTAGGCAGATGCTCTAATGGGCAGAGATACGAGACGTGAATCCCCATGTTTCGGAAGGGTTGTCGACATGATTAAACAGGAAGATGGTTCACCTGGTTTATGGGCTAGAGAAGCTACTCGGACATTGAAATTGGAAGACAAAGATCTCTTATCGAATTCACAGAGAACTATAATTAGGGTGTCTAAAGCTAAGTCGGAGCATTGAACCTGACTTAGATGTGTGACCACTGTTCGTAGCTCTAAACGGTTGTTGTCTTCTTCTCGGCAGGCTCGTGACCCTCTCGGGGAGCTTGAACCCATGCCATCATAGATCACGTGATAACTCTAGGGGTTTCTGCAGGAACCACGGGAACCTTTCCATCAGCCTGGAAGCCCGTTGACGTGTGCCTCATCTGCGAAGCTCCCTGATCACTCCGAATCTCTAACTGCTGTCCATTTTTCCTTGTATCTTTTTCCTCCATCATCCTCTTCCCGGTAGATATTGCTGTTGCTGGTCTTACGTATAGACTCGAGCCCCTCATCATCCCCGTGGGCCGATTTGACTATTCCAAAGCTCCGTTGAAGCTGTCGCCTTATCCCTCCAGCGACAGCATAATCCATTAGACATGGTTGGACTCGCTTCGGCTGCTGGCCTCGTCGGCTTTCTTTCTGAGCCAGACCCTGAGCTGCGGGTGTTCGCTTTAAAGACCTTAGATTCTCAGATCGATTTGCTCTGGACAGAAGTGGTGGATGCTGTTCCGCAAATGTATGTCTTCTCTCCGAGCTTATGACATCTCTGTCATCAAACCAAACATTCGATCTTGGACGTGCTTTTATCCAAACCATCAATCAACTTCCTTCCAGGGAATCTGCGCTAATATGTTTGATTTAGAGAGGCTCTCTACGAAGATGAAACCTTCCCAGAACGCGAGCTCGCTGCTCTTGTCGCCGCCAAAGTTTACTATCACCTTCAAGAATATAATGAGAGTATGGTGTTTGCACTCGGTGCCGGGAAGCTGTTCAAGTTAGACAATGGAGGCGAATTTGAGGAAACAATTATTGGTATGTTTGTATGCTCCTCGAAACATACAGGGAGGACTGTCCCTCTAACGTGATGTAATATACAGCTAAATGCGTTGATACCTTCATCTCCCTCTCTGCTGCTCAACGACCTGCCGCTGGTGACCAGCCGGCCAACCTCAACACTGCCTTCCCCACTTCCAGCGAAGGTGCTACAAGCACCTCTGCTAGTTTGACGTCCCCGATCACTCCGTTTTCGCAGTCCGCCTTACCATCGAAGTCGCTCCTTTCCCGACAAGAAGTACCAGGTATCGATGCGAGTTACCCGGGTGGCGATGATGCTAGCGTTAACCAGGTTGAGACGCCACTCGTCCTGAAGAGGGGTGTCCAAGGCCAGCTGCAGACCGTTATCGAACGTCTGTTTGAGCAATGCTTCATCCAAAAGCGATACCGCCAGGTGATCGGAATTGCCATCGAAGCGAAGAGTTTGGACGTGCTTCGGAAGACCATCATTCGAGCAAGTGAAGATGAGAAAAAACAGAACGGCGAGTCTCGAAGGAGTGAAGAACTGATGGAATACGTGCTGGATATTTGTATGGGTATTGTACAGGAGCGTGCGTTCCGTAACGAAGTAGGTTCTGTCCCCGCCTTGCAAGAGCTCCGGAACTAATTCGCTTTCAAGATTCTCAAACTCATTCTTGAGCTCTTGAATGAGATCCCTAACCCCGATTATTTCTCAATAGCGAAGTGCGTGGTATACCTCAACGAACACTCTATGGCATCTGTCATTCTCCGCCAATTAGTCGAGAAGGGCGATGCACGTTCCCTCGCTGTGGCATATCAAATTTCATTTGATCTTTACGATAACAGCACGCAAGAATTCCTTCAAAAAGTCAGACAGGAAATTGCCGAGTTGGTACCAGAAGCGGAGGCTGAAGAAAAGCAAGACACAGCGGAGGGTGACCGGGAGCCGAAGGAGTCTGATCCTTTGTTGGAAGACCAGTCCAGCTCGTCACAGCCCAGGTCCATCGGGGCGAACGACGACAAGTCGAAGCTATCCTCTGAATCACGGGCCGCGTTTAAGAACATTCTTGATATCCTTGACGGCATTAAGAGCATCCAACTAAACTTGGAGTTTCTGTACCGAAGCAACAAGGCTGATATCGCTATCCTTAACAAAGTTCGGGATAGCTTGGAAGCTCGGAATTCTATCTTCCACACCGCTGTCACACTCTCCAATGCTTTCATGCATGCGGGTACCACACACGACAAGTTTTTCCGGGACAACCTTGAATGGTTAGGAAAAGCTGTCAACTGGTCCAAGTTCACAGCTACGGCTGCTCTTGGTGTCATTCATCGTGGTAACTTGAGCCAGGGCCAGAAGCTCCTGCAGCCGTACCTTCCAAGGGAACATATTGCCGGTGTTGGAGGATCAGGCTCAGTCTACAGCCAAGGAGGCTCGTTGTACGCCTTTGGTTTGATATATGCTAACCATGGCGGTATGGCTGTTGACCTTATCCGCGACCACTTCAAGAAGGCGACTGAGGAGGTTGTTCAGCATGGTGGAGCTTTAGGTCTAGGTGTTGCAGGCATGGCAACTGGTGATGAAGGTATCTACGAAGATTTGCGAACCGTCCTGTATTCTGATTCAGCCATCAACGGTGAAGCTGTTGGTTTGGCCATGGGTTTGGTCATGCTGGGAACAGGTAACATGAGAGCTCTAGAGGATATGATTCAGTATGCCCATGAGACACAACACGAGAAGATCGTTCGCGGTCTGGCTATGGGTATGGCTCTGATCATGTACTCCCGCCAAGAGGCTGCTGATGAGCTGATCAATGGCCTTTTGGGCGATCCTGATCCCACTCTCCGCTACGGTGGTATCATGACCATTGCTCTCGCCTATTGCGGCAGCAGTAGCAACAAGGCTGTCCGTAAGCTCCTCCACGTTGCCGTTAGTGACGTCAACGATGATGTGCGACGTATTGCAGTCCTGAGCTTGGGTTTTATCCTATTCAGAAAGTACCAAAGCGTGCCTCGTATGGTTGAGCTCCTTTCGGAGTCCTACAATCCTCACGTCCGCTATGGTGCCGCAATGGCACTCGGTATCTCATGTGCTGGAACGGGCTTGGATGAGGCCATTGACCTGCTCGAGCCGATGCTCAAGGACTCCACGGACTTTGTGAGACAAGGAGCTCTGATCTCTCTGGCCATGGTGCTGGTGCAGCAGAATGAGGCCATGAACCCGCGAGTCAGCACCCTTCGCAAGGCCATGATGAAGATGATTGGAGATAGACATGAAGATGCCATGGCTAAGTTTGGTTGCGCCGTCGCTCTGGGTATTATAGATGCTGGTGGCCGGAATTGTACTATCAGCCTGCAGACGCAGACTGGCAACCTCAACATGCCTGGAATTGTCGGTGCTGCTGTATTTACTCAATACTGGTACTGGTTCCCTCTTACCCATTTCTTGTCGCTCAGCTTCGCCCCCACTTCCGTGATCGGCGTGGACCAGAAGCTTGAAGTACCGTTCTTCAAGTTTCACAGTAATACTCGGCCGAGCCTGTTTGACTATCCTCCCGAGCAACAGGTCAAAACGGAGGAAGCGCCCGAGAAAGTCAAAACTGCCGTGTTGTCCACCACCGCCCAGGCTAAGCGTCGTGCACAGCGTCGTGAGAAGCTGCAACGAAGAGAGAGTATGGATATCGATCAGACACCTACCACCCCTAAGGTTTCGGATCAAATGCCGGATAGAATGGAAACGGACGACACTACCACCAAGGCCGAGGACGACACTAAGGAAGGAGAGAAGGAGTCCGGAGAGGGTCAAAGAAAGAAGGTGGAACGGGAACGGGTTGGATATGAGCTCGAGAACATGTCAAGAGTCCTCCCCGCTCAACTGAAGTACCTCACATTCCCTGATCCGCGGTACGAGCCGGTCAAACGGGTACGTATCTCCTACATGTAGTCATTGTGTCTAGATTGATCAGATATGCTAACTGTGCTACAATAGCCTACCGGTGGAGTGGTTGTTGTGCTGGATAAGAAACCAGAAGAGCCACGGGAGACCATTGAAATGAAAGCAAGTAAGGAGGTCAGGCAACCTGCGGCGGCGGCAGAGACTCTCCAAGACCGACTGCAGGCCGCCATGGGCGCGGCAGCCCTCCAGACCCCTCAACGGGGCTCGAGCCGCTTGGCTGAGGCAGCCACAGGAGCCGCTGCTGCTGCGGGTGTCTTGACAGCTGTCGATGAGGATGATGAGGATGACGAGGAGGCCCCCGTCCCCGAGGAGTTTGAATATGAAACCGACGGTGACGAGGACTAAGCGGGTGGTCACATCCGCGATCTTAGCACTAGTTGTATTTCTAGATTAATTATGGATCTATGTCTTATTGAAGTGACAGCAGTATTGCTGCCTGACGTTCTTGAATATCTACTTGCGCATGCGTTTTTTATGTGGGGCCGGTGGAATACATAGCATTGGACGGTTATGTCGCATTTTATCTTCCGACCGAAGCTATCCACTTATTAGTATCTAGTCTACAGAAGACTTGTAGATGTGTAAATGGTTGAAGCTTGAGAGGTGACTAATTCATGAGAATGTCCGAACAGTACGTCCCATTAGGCAGGGCGAACTGGATGTAGCACATGCAAGTAAAATTATCCGATACTAGTATGCACCTCGCATTGCTAAAATGTAAACTGAACAACTTGACGAAAGCATCTCATCTTTGATCGACCTTCATTGATGTCGTATGACAAATGGACTCGATTAGTAACTCCAATGCTAGTAGTTCTAACGAGTCCAGACAGTGTTCAGCCAGACTATATATGATTTTACTTGATAAATATATACAGAGCGAACTGGCACTTTCTGGGAAGATCACATGAGCCTCAAAAGGTTGCTTTCATCGGACAAATTACTACTCAACTATCACTGTCGTCGCTATTGTCCGATTCGTCCTGGCAATCCAAGCTTCTCTCTGTCGCACTAATAGCGACCACCACAGCGACGAGGAACGCTATGGGTATACGCCAGCCCGTGGCGCATGAAACTCAGGGAATCGGCTCAAGAGACACACAGGAAGGGGGGTGTGTGGCAGAGAAGAATCGTGGTTACATCGCTGTAGGAGTGTAGCTTGGCTCTATGACCGTTTTTGCATAGGTTATAGGAAGCCCCATACAAAGCACCGTTCCTATCCTTCCCCGATGATGATTTCTTTCGCGACCTCAGCCCGCAAAGATCTTTAATTTCTGGTCCCAACCCCCTGTCGCGATCACGCAGCGCATCTGGACATTGGCGGGATTTTCACTAGCAGCCCCGTTCTTGTCGTTTCCTTCTCCCTCCGCTGCGCCGTCTCCGCCGGGTACATTCTTGGCCACTCCTGGAGCCCATCGCAGGGAGGTGACGAAGCTTTCGTGGGCGTCGAGTGTCTTCACGCACTTTCCTTGTTGGTTCAAATCCCAGCATCTTAATGTCTTGTCGTCCGATACGGATAAGAGATATTTTCCTGCCGGGTGGAACACCAGCGCCTGAACCCAGCTATCATGGCCCACTAACGTCATGAGACACGTCCCGCGGCTGTCCCATATCTTAATAGTGTTGTCTCGTGACCCGGTCGCCATGAAATCAGCCCCGTTTGTAGAAGAAGGACGTTTCCCTAGTCCGGCCAAGGGCGCAAGAAACTGGTATGACGTAGGCGGGGCAAAAGCGCAGCATTCAATGAAATTCTCGTGACCAAGCATCGTTCGTTTATGTTCTATATTCGATACAGTAGAGATATCCCATAAGCGCGCGGTCATATCTTGTCCCGTGGAGAAAAGAAACCTCCCGTCAAACGAGATACTAACATCCCGCACCCAGTCGGTATGACCGTTTATTGTCTTCACACAATACCCGGTTGTGACATCCCAGATTCTCATATCGTTGTCTCTGCTTGCG
This sequence comes from Aspergillus caelatus, assembly GCF_009193585.1. Taxonomy (NCBI): domain Eukaryota; kingdom Fungi; phylum Ascomycota; class Eurotiomycetes; order Eurotiales; family Aspergillaceae; genus Aspergillus; species Aspergillus caelatus. The sequence continues at coordinate 86,248 of NW_022475387.1, forward strand.
CTCACCAGCAGGTTCCTAGATGGTATAAAACGAACCGCGCTGACGATGTGATCATGACCTTGCAGCGTCCGGATATTCTTATAATTGTCTGTCGGTTTCCATAGCTTAATAGACAGGTCGGAGCTGCAGGAAGCCAGAAGGACATTATCCCGCGGCCCGCCGTAATCAACGTCCCGGACTGCCCTTGTATGGCCCTTAAGCGTCCGCTCAAGCTCTCCGAGTTCCCAGTCCCATATCTTTATCGTGCAATCGTCGGAGCCGGAGGCAATGGAGGAAAATGTCGGATGGAAGGCAACACAATTTACTTTATCTCGGTGCGATTCTAGTGAATAGCGAACTGTACTCGGAAGCCAAGAGGCTGGATCTTGGTTGCGCTTTAAGCGGGAGGCAGGTGTTGAGTTATCGAGTTCGGATTGAAGCGTCGCATTTCTCGATTCAAGATCCATTATCTGTCGTGAAAGGAAGATTAGATGTCACCGCGCCGCTAGTGATTAATACGGTGGACGGAGGAGAGGATCTGAAGCGCAGACATGCCTTTTTCTGCAAGCGGGCAATGCTTGTCCATTTTTTCTCCAGCATTCCTTCGTACCTTTTCGCTGTAGTTGGATCAAACACATCTTCGCTGAGGTTCACTTCTCTTCTGAGTGCCGCCGCGGTATCTGGGAGGTCGCTCGCCACGAGGTACGCTATCATTGACTTGTGCCTATACGCGAATTTAGCTTTCGCCAGTGACTAGTTCGCATGGGGCATACTCACAGCTCCTCGGCTTGCCGATTAGTTAGTAAGGGAGGCATGGCGATGCGGGGTCGTAGGAGAGACCCAACGGAAATGCGCTGTCCTGCCAAAAATGTGGCGACCTAACGGAATGCTCGACCTGCAGTACTGAAATAGGGAAATCGACGATAATGACGAGACGACCAAAGGAGTATTCATCAGTTGATAAGGATCGGTGAGGTCTCCAGGCCTTGGCTTGTCAATAGAGTCGTGCCCGGATAAACATATTTCCTATTCTTATCATCCAAAGCTTTCTCTTCGAGGACAACAAACATCAGAGATGTTGGTTAGACTGTCCGCAACCCACAGAACTGCCTGAATGGCGACGCGGCGGCACCCGCTGCCCCAGAAACCCTAATTGGCTCGGGCGGGATGAGAATAAATCCGAGTCCGAATCCGGTAGTTTATCTACATTCGACACTTGAACCTGAACCTGTGAAAGGGTGACCGTGCAGATATATATTGTAGATACGTGGTGAGGACATCTTTCCACGAGTTCATTAGCTCTATAGCTGTATTTGGGGCGGTCAAAGTCAGATGCCGTTTCGTGGGGAGAAGCAAGCCGCTGTTAAGGTGACTATCGGGCTTGTTTACCCCCTGCTAGTTACGGATGTATCACGGGATTCGATGACGGCGCTACGGCAACAGATCACCTGGTTTATATATCTTTGTCCATGCCTCGAGGCGCAAGAACACGCGGGATTCTCTTAACAAGTACTACTTGGTACTGAACCTCGCTAGCTGACTTGATTCGACTGATAGTCCGGTATCTGACATGACCTTTTGCCCTAGATCTTGTATGTACATACTATTGTCTAGGCTATACAGAGGCAGCCCCGGCCCTAGAGCTCGGACACGTAAACAGTTGTTGTATACCGTACAATACGCTATTATGTCGCAGTCATTGATGAAGTTGACAATATGAGCCGGGGCAATATCAATTCTTCCACCTTTGCAGCCCGTCAGAGTACAAAATGCAGAGTGGAATAGCAGGTCTGAGTTCAAGGAGAGTACTCCGTAGTAGTACGGAGTATAGACTATACTCTAGGGAGTATATACTGCGACAGACGGAGTACAACTATTATCGAGAGACACTATACCCTTTGTAGTAAATCGCCGGGAGCACGGCCATTTAGCAGTGTAGGAGGCACGGAGTATCTCTATCCTAGCATCGGCAACAAATCACGGAGATACGGCACATATTAACAATACTACGATGGACAGGGGCTGGTGGAGTTGAGATTTGCCTGATCCCATGGTTTCACATGTCGAGGTCCCATTTCTGATTAGTTTCCCAACGTTTGTACGGAGTAAATGTAAAGAATCTCCAAGTATCTGGGGCAGATTGACGTCACGTGGCTAATCTCTCGGCAGCCTCGGCACTTGCCCGATGTGGACGGCCTGAACATGACGCAGTAAGACACCGATGGGCCAATCAACGAAAGACTAACAGGCCAGCAAATGACCTGCAGAATGTTTACCTCAGCGGCGGGCCTGACCGAGGTGAACAATCGATGACCCTGATTGGACGGGACGCTGGTCTACTACTGATCGGGCATGTGAAAAGGCCTCCCGCATCTGCGCAGTGCCAGTGAATTGCCTAGAAAAAGAAAAAAAAAAGTGACCACCTGCTATCTAGACATTTCGCTGGCTACCGAGGGCGCTTGTGCGTTGATCTCTGGACATTTTAGGCTTTTGTCCGAGTGCCTTACCTCCACTGCTTATTTTCCTTTATCCCAACTGGTTCTTACGACAGTTCCCCGTGACGGAGACCTCCGTGTCATCCATATATCTATCCACCCTCTTCCCTCAGTCTTACCCCGGATTCACTTCTCCATATTACTCTGTGTTTTAGTGCCGAATACTCGAGCATCGTGTCGTCGCTGCACACCCTTCTGACCCTCGAGAGCTCATAATCCCTCACTCACTCGTATACTTCTTCTGCTTCGATATTGTTTGTTTCATTTCTACCACGATCATGTCCAAAACCTTTTCAAAGGAAGACGTCGCATCGCATAACAAGCCAGATAACCTCTGGGTTGTTATCGATGAAGATGTGTATGACCTGACTAAATTTCAGGACGAGCACCCTGGTATGTTTGAACAGGTTCGTGGATCGTCACATGTATGCTAACGTCACTTTGCATAGGTGGAAAAAAAAGTACGTCATGATGTCTACTACCCATCGGTGGAAGTGCCGATGCTGACTATGCACCTCTAGTTTTGTCGCGAGTCGGAGGAAAGGATGCTTCGAAGCAGTTCTGGAAGTATCACAACGAAGGAATTCTCAAGAAGTACAAAAGCAAGCTGCAGGTTGGTTCCTTGAACACAAAAGCCGCAGATGCACCGGCACCGGAACCAGCAGCAGCCAAGGAAACCCCCAAGCCTCAGCCGGCAGCTCCAGTGGACGTTGTATCGACCAAGCCGTCTGAGCCTCAAGACCCTTATGGTGACTTGATTCCCTTCGCCGATCCCTCATGGTATCAAGGTGTAAGTTTGCCTGTGACACACCATCCGGGAGACTACAGGTTAACCAACGATTCCCCGACAGTACTCCTCTCCATACTTTAATCAGACTCACGCAGCCCTTCGCGCAGAAGTTCGCCAATGGGTTGAGTCTGAAATTGAGCCCTATGTGACCGAATGGGATGAGGCCAAAAGTGTTCCCGATCGTATTTACAAGCAGATGGGTGAACGGGGATACCTTGCAGGAATATTGGGTGGCAAATTCCCCGTCAACCACACAAAGAACCGTGTGCAGTCTGTCGCTCCTGAAAACTGGGACTTGTTCCACGAGCTGCTCCTTACCGACGAGCTGTCCCGCGCCGGTAGTGGTGGTTTAGTCTGGAATTTGATCGGTGGCTACGGTATCGGCTGCCCTCCACTAGTCAAATATGGCAAGAAGCCTCTGGTTGACAGGATCCTCCCTGGTATTTTGAATGGCGATAAGCGTATCTGTCTTGCTATTACCGAGCCAGATGCTGGAAGCGATGTTGCCAACCTTACCTGCGAGGCTAAACTCACCCCCGATGGCAAGCACTACATTGTCAACGGTGAGAAGAAGTGGATTACCAACGGTGTCTATGCCGATTACTTCACTACCGCTGTTCGCACGGGCGGGCCTGGTATGAATGGCCTTAGTGTCCTTCTCATTGAGAGAGAGCACGGTGGAGTCAGCACGAGACGCATGGACTGCCAGGGTGTCTGGAGCAGCGGCACGACTTATGTCACCTTCGAGGATGTGAAGGTGCCGGTAGAGAACCTCATTGGAAAGGAAAACCAGGGCTTCAAGGGTAAGCCCTCTAGCGCTCTTGCTTCTCTTTTCACAGCAACTAACCGATTGTGTAGTCATCATGACCAACTTTAACCACGAGCGCATTGGAATCGTCATCCAGTGCTGTCGGTTCGCTCGTGTGTGCTACGAGGAAGCGGTGAAATATGCCCACAAGCGTAAGACGTTCGGCAAGAGGCTCATCGACCACCCTGTTATCCGTATGAAGCTCGCACACATGGCCCGTCAGATTGAAGCGACATACAACTGGCTGGAAAACATCATCTACCAATGCCAGTCCATGGACGAGACTGAAGCAATGCTCAAGCTGGGCGGTGCAATCGCAAGTCTCAAGGCTCAGTCGACGACCACCTTCGAGTTCTGCGCTCGTGAAGCCAGTCAGATCTTTGGTGGTCTGAGCTACAGCCGCGGCGGCCAGGGTGGTAAGGTGGAGCGGCTATACCGTGATGTTCGTGCCTACGCTATCCCTGGTGGAAGTGAGGAGATCATGCTGGACCTGAGTATGCGCCAGAGTCTCCGTGTGCACAAGATGTTTGGCATGAAGTTGTAAATGAGCGCACTCAGGTTTTTTCCTTCCCATATTTATTCCCCCTCTTTGTCCTTAACGTTGTTTGGATATGACTTTGGTTTTGGGTATATAGAGCTTTTCATATCCCGCTCACCTGGCAGTTTAGTGGCCTCCTAGGCTCAATTCACTGTACTATATGTTGCTTGGACCATGTCCTCAAAGAATAAAATGATACCACCTAGAGCATAAGCGGCCGCCTAGCTTTGAAATACTTTCAGATCTAGTTCTAGTGTAATCTTGGGGGTTTTTGACACGAGAATCGTTCGTTTGTCCTTAATCGAATATAACGTTTTCTTAGTTATTAGAGCGAACACGTATAAAGTCGCGGCATAACTGGCGGAGAGTCCCTATCTCTGTTGGAAAGAAATATGCAAGATGAACTTAAGACGGCATCTGCGTGTTTGATTAACAACCAGAGCAGCCAGGAGTGAAAAGAAATACACGATGGCATAGATTAGTCACCCAGCATGATCCAAAAGGTCTAATACTAGGATTAGCCTCCAGTGCACAAGGCCGGCCTATGGAATAGGTTTAGCGAGTAAAATACCTTTGAACGTACTTCTCAACCATTATTCATATTGATTTGACACGGGAGAGTCTGGAAATGGTCTTTCCAGTACACAGGCATTTGATCATATATGCATGGGCCTGTTGTAAGCACAATATATAGATCTCGCTCAGTATTAACGCTTGCAACTTGAGCAGTCATATCTAAGGGTGACTGTAGGTTTTGCCTCTGCAGCCTGTGGCAAATGCCTAAAGAGACTATAACGATCATATTGAATAAAAAGAAAATAACCATGGAGATAGTGAATCAGAGACTATAGTAGCTACTCCTACTACTTTAGTAGGAATGAGATCTAGAGCGAATGACGCTCATTGGCTCAATGGGAGCACTAGGAAAGAAATCCGTCGCCGCAGTTGAGCCAGTTGCGCAACCTATGGATTTGTCTTCAACAAGCCTCCGACGAGTCTTATAAAGACCACTGATCTTGCGCCACCTCCCACTCCCTTTGCTACGGCTTGCTACTCTGGTGGGCTTCATCTTATTGTCGTCTGGTGTGGGCAGTTTCATCGGTTTTTTCTCGCCCTCTCACTTCCGATTGACTTACGTGCCGCGATCGCGGACTCGGCGAAGGATAACGCCGCCCGCCTGGCTGGCCGAAGCAACAGCAAGGCTGTTTTATACCCATTTTCTGTCCAGGGCTTCTTTGTGAATCGTAAGCCTCAGCGATTCCCTATCCCGATTACATAATAGGTATTGCGCCCTTTCGTCTCATCTTACTACCTCGACGGTGTTCTGTTTGGTTTTCTACGCCTTGCTTATCCGCGATCTCGACTCTCCCGAACTGTATGCTGGAAAGCTCAAAGTGATCTAATAGTGACTTCCTTCTCGTCAATAGGTCGTCCATAATCGTTATACGGCCCTCCTGCGACTCGTATTTCGATCACTGAGTCCGAATTTACTCCGAACCAAGCCCCAGTTCGAAGTGACTTTGCCAGCAATCCACGCAATATGTCACGAAACATGCTGGATCAAGACTTCGGTTCTGAAGAAGAAGACGATGACTTCAACCCCGCTCCCACATACGATTCAGATAATGAAGATGCCAGAGTCAGTCCTACAGATACGTTAGATGATAGTGGCTGGTGATGCTAACACGTACGGGGGTTATAGCCGACGCATCAAGACCGGGACGATGATGACGATGAAGAAGACGTAAAGCCTTCACGACGGGCGGAACGTCGAGTTGGTAGCGAAGAGGCAGAGGATAACGAAGATGCCGATGGCCACGATGACGAGGAAGAAGACGAGAACGATGATGATGATGACGAGGAAGAGGAAGATGAAGATGAAGAGGATGCCGTGTCTGTGAGTGCTACCACCATTTGAGCTGCTTCTGATTCCATCGTGGTCAATGCTGATCTGCTTCGTCTTAATAGCGACCCAAAAAGCGCAGAAGGAAAGGAGGCGTGCACACTTTCTTCGAAGAAGAGGCCGGCGTCGATGAAGATGAAGATGAGGCCGAGGACGAAGAGGACGAAATGGCCGAGCTTGGCGGGGAAATGCACCCAGATGATATGGATGCGCTCCCTGTCGGCGCTGAGACTGACGACCGTCGCCACCGACAGCTCGATCGCCAGCGCGAGCTTGAGGCCAGCATGGACGCCGAGAAGCAGGCGCAGTTGCTCAAAGAACGTTACGGACGGAACCGTGCTGCAGCTTCCGACGCAGTCGTCGTACCGAAGCGGTTATTACTTCCTAGTGTCGAGGATCCTAGCATCTGGGGTGTCCGTTGTAAGCCCGGCAAAGAACGGGAGGTTATTTTCGCCATCCAGAAACGTATGGAAGAGCGACCCATGGGCTCTCGCAACCCTATGAAGATCATATCTGCCTTTGAGCGTGGAGGGGCTATGAGTGGGTACATCTATGTTGAAGCACGCAGGCAAGCGGACGTCATGGATGCACTGCAAGATATGTCCAACGTCTACCCACGGACGAAGATGATTCTAGTCCCTGTGCGAGAAATGCCGGACCTTCTGCGTGTTCAAAAATCCGAAGAACTCTTGCCCGGTGGCTGGGTTCGTATTAAACGTGGCAAATACCAAAACGATCTGGCCCAGATTGAAGAAGTTGAAACCAATGGTCTCGCTGTGACCGTTCGCTTGGTTCCGCGTTTGGATTATGGCTTGAACGAGGACACCGGCGCGCCTTTTATGGATCCCAAGAGGAAGCGTCCTGGCATGAATCCCGCGGTGGCCCGGCCGCCTCAACGTTTGTTCAGTGAAGCTGAAGCTAAAAAGAAACACGGAAAGTACCTTTCTGCCACATCTGGATTGGGTGGAAAATCTTGGAGCTACCTCGGAGAGACCTACATCGACGGTTTCTTAATCAAAGACATGAAGGTACAACATTTGATCACTAAGAATGTGAGCCCGCGGCTCGAGGAGGTTACCATGTTTGCTCGAGGCTCAGAGGACGGCACTGCCAATTTAGATCTTGCGTCTCTCGCGGAAACACTCAAGAACTCCACGGCTGAAGACTCTTACCTCCCAGGGGATCCAGTTGAAGTTTTCCGTGGTGAACAGCAGGGCTTGATCGGCCGAACTACTTCTACTCGCGGTGATATCGTTACTCTGCAAGTTACCGAAGGTGACCTTGCAGGACAACACATTGATGCCCCTGTTAAATCTCTCCGTAAACGTTTCAGGGAGGGTGATCATGTCAAGGTCATTGGTGGTAGCAGATATCAAGATGAACTGGGTATGGTGGTCCAAGTTAAGGACGACACCGTAACATTACTTAGCGATATGAGCATGCAGGAGATCACTGTTTTCAGCAAGGATCTTCGGCTGTCTGCCGAGACAGGTGTTGACGGAAAGCTTGGAATGTTCGACGTACATGATCTCGTGCAGCTAGAGTGAGTTACCCGGCCCTATACTTATTGCTTGTTCTTTTACTTAACTGCTCAATAGCGCTGCTACCGTTGCTTGTATTGTCAAGGTTGATCGAGAGTCCTTGCGGGTTTTGGATCAAAATGGTTCGATTCGCACTATCCTGCCTACTCAAGTAACAAACAAGATCACACCGCGTCGGGATGCGGTAGCTACGGATCGGAATGGTGCAGAGATTCGACATGGAGATACTGTTCGCGAAGTGTATGGTGAACAGAGGAATGGAGTGATCCTTCACATTCACCGTTCATTCCTGTTCTTGCATAACAAGGCTCAGGCTGAGAACTCCGGTATTACTGTCGTACGTACGACCAACGTTGTAACAGTATCAGCCAAGGGAGGCCGGTCTACGGGCCCTGATCTTACTAAGATGAACCCGGCTCTGATGAGTCGTGGCGCACCCGGCGGTATGATGGGTCCCCCGAAGAGCTTCGGCCGCGACAGGATGATCGGAAAGACAGTCATGGTCCGAAAGGGGCCCTTCAAAGGTCTTGTGGGTATTGTCAAAGATGCGGGAGACGTGCAGGCACGTGTGGAGCTCCATTCCAAGAACAAGCTAGTGTCGATCCCCAAGGAGCTCCTCGTGGTCAAGGACCCCATAACGGGCCAAACAATCGAAATGGGCCGCGGCAGAGGAGGACCACGCGTCCCTTCAGCAGCTCCACCATCGGGCTGGCAGGGTGGCCGGACACCGATGGCAGCTGCAGATTCATCCAGGACCCCCGCCTGGGGCGGCGCATCTTCCGCAAGGAGTAAGTCTTTCCATGTTTCACGTCTTTGGTCTACGATACTAACAAAGCGATTCAGCCCCTGCTTGGTCTGGTATGGGCGGTTCTCGCACACCAGCATGGAAGAACGATGGATCCCGTACATCGAACCCCTACGATGGAAGCCGCACCGCATATGGCGGGTTTGGCTCACGCACACCGGCCTGGAACGCTGGCGCCCGGACTCCTTACGGCGGCTCCGGTTCTGGCTCCGGACAGAGTGACTTCGACGCCTTCGCGGCAGGCTCCAGGACCCCAGCCTGGAACGCAAACTCCGGCAGTCGCACCCCAGCCTGGTCCTCAGGAGCTACGGCAAGCAACGGCAGCAAAGATTCCCGTGGCTACGACGCCCCAACTCCAGGCGGAGCCTATTCTGCACCCACCCCAGGCGCATACGGCAGCGCTCCGACCCCGGGTGTCTCAGCGCCTACACCTGGAGCCTGGGCTGACAGTGCCCCGACGCCAGGAGCATTCAACGCCCCTACCCCCGGCGGCCCGTCCAAGAAGCCGTACGACGCGCCTACACCCGCTGCCTGGGACAGTCGTCCATATGACGCTCCTACACCAGCGATGGGCGGAGACGGCGACGATGCAGGACCACGGTACGAGGAAGGAACGCCTAGTCCTTAATATCATTTATTGCGGTGCATAAATAAAGGGGGAAAGTTCAAGCGGGGAGGGGCAACCTGGCGTAGTCATTTATCTCATTGATCCTTACATTCATATCTTTTATGTTCTTATAAGACAATACAGGCATGGTTAATTGGTCAACTTTGTTCTGTGAAAGTGTATCATTCATTGTATCATGACATCAAAATATTCAAATATCAACTGTTGTATCCCATTCAGGCTTTAGAGTTAGCTGTGGATTTGGTCATAATATATATATATTAACAAACCCTCTGTTTGATACAAGGCACTGTATTCAAGTAGATTATACAAGTCGTAAATAATGTCACAAGAATGGGTGAGGTGATGGGGGAGAGAAATGGAAAATCATGTTCCTAACCATGAGAAATCCATTTGTACTCTGAACAGCTGGATGTAGATCAAGAAAGATGGACGGGGAGGAGGGAGAAGGAAAGAACGAAAAAGTGAAAAAGGTATGGAGAGAAAAAAGCTGGCGGAGAGAAAACAAAGGGCGTGACGCATCATTCATCATCTCTTTCCATGAGAAGGATATGTGTAGAGGGTTATTAAAACATATGGGTGTAAAGTAAACCAATCCGGCAGAGAATGTAACATATAAACTTTGACTTTTCTTTTCCATATGCAGCTCTCGTAGATCCATTTGTTCTCCTTTAGGATCTTCAGGGCCGTCGTCGTTCTATATTATGTAAGAGGGAGAGAAAAAAAAAAAAAACATTCCACGGCGTAGTGTGCGATGCAAACCCGATCAACAACAATTCTAAGGGGCATTGAATGGATTTAAGGAGGCACTGCTCGTGCCAGGATGCGAATATTATCCACAAACCCCTTGACAAGCTCCTCGTATTGGTTCTTAGGGTCGCCAGCCATGGCGAGCTGACCCTGACGGCGGATCTCATCGGCGGAGATTTCAACTTCGAGTTCATGCTCGAATTCACCTTTGGATGATGGCTATATAGCACATGTTAAGTCAGAAACGTGTCTTTCAAATCAAACAACTAGTAGGTAGCTGGTCCCCCAGTGAGAACGGGGGGAAAAGTAAGCGACTTACTTCTGATTTGGCCACTTGTGTAAGGTCGATCTGGTATGCCAGATGTCGATAGCTCATACGATCCTTGTTTCGATCTCCGCCGCGTCCACGACCGGGATCTACCACGGTGAGGTGGCTAACATCGCCCTCGTAGCTCATTTCCAGGTTGACGCTAATTCGCCAATCGACACATGTGCGAGGGCTGTAGACATCAAGGTCGGCAATTCGGCATTTCACAATCTTTGCGAGGACCTCACCCGTTCGTTGGTCTAAAGTTACTCGCACTTTTGGTTTGTGGCGAGGGTTAAGATTCTGTCGAATGACAGGTGGAAGCTCTGATGGTGATATTTCGTAAAAGGTATCTCGCTCCTTCTTGTGTGCGTAAGATAGTGGAATGCGTCCTGGGTTAGCTTGCGGCATGGACATCTTCACGGCTTCGTTCAGGAAGTTATTCATTGCCCGATGTTGTGCCTACCCAGCGGTCAATCAATCATTGAATATAATCTCAACTGAAGCGAGTGACTCCCGTTTGGGGCATGAGGGCCGGAAAAAAAAGATTTTTTTTTTTTTTTACTTACAATTGTCATTGTGCTCTCGAACGCAGTTCGCAAGCGAGTGTTTTCCTTATTCACAATACCTTCGGTCGAGATAGGCAAGAGAAGTCTCTCACCCCTGTCCATGTCAACGAGCTGTCCCAGCTTGGCTTCAACCTCGATCATTGCTCCCTGGCCGGCTGCCGCCGTACCAGCAGGAGCCGCGGTCGCATCGTTCCTTAGAACCACATGCTGGAACAAGAAATCGCAGACCGTTTTTGTAACCTCCTCGTGGGGGATGTACCCATAGATAGAGGGTTCCCATGGTCCTAAGCTTCCTGCCTGAGCAGGCTCTGGAGGTCGCCGGGGGGCCGAAGGGCCATTAGTGGGTGGTGTCTCGCTTTTGGGTTTGACCGGAGAATCTGCAGCGGAAGCCTGGGCTGAAACGTTTTGTTGGCGCATCACGAAAGGATTTTGCGTTGAATCTCTCGCATGCTTCGGGATCGGTGGACAACGGTTCGGGATCATCGGAATCCTCCCTTTGGTGCGTACCGATCTTTGAGCATAGATTGGCGGTTCTTCATAACGCCTCCTCTTCACTCTGGGTGCTTGCGGACTTGAATTGGCCCTTGCATCCGGAGTCAGATCCATCTTTGTGGGCAACGAACGGGCTTGATCGATCGCGGAGGTATCGTCTGTCAGAGACTTTCGCGCGGGCGGTGAGCTGTCAAAGTTTGAGACTGCTGGGGCAGGCTGGGAGGTTTGGAGGTTGAGCGGGTTCTCCTTCAAGGAGATACCATTTTCGGTGGGCTTCGGTTGAGAAGAGGACGCTAGGTCGGTGTATCCGGCCGTGCTCCCTTGCCGAGACCCAGAAGGAAAAGCGGTTTTCGGACTAACACTCTCATCCGAGTCCCTTCTGTCAGTCGCCGAAGAATTTTGCCGCGGGGTTTGTTCTAGCGGTCTTGAATCCTGTCGCGAGACACGAGACATCGCTGTTGGCGACATATGAACCTGAGCATCCGGACCAACCCACGGGCTTGAGGCACGATTTGATAAGGATTCATGACCGGAGGATTGGGGGCGCGCAGATGGGGGCGTTTGACGGGTGTGAGATGCAGCAACAGAGCCTCGCGGAGTATTTGGTACCGATCCTTGGGCTGGAGGGGAGAATTGCTGCGACGGGTAAGGCTGTGAAGCAACCGCTGGCGGGCTTTCCCTGGGATGGAATGAGTAGGTGGAGGTGGATGAGGGGGTCAGAACAGACTGGATGGATTGCGAACGCTGCTGTGCGAATGGCGACTGCTGCTGCTGTTGGTGTTGCTGTTGGGGATGGCCATAGGTAGAAGAGAACGAGTCACGCGAGGCGGAGGAACCATAGGGGGGAGGACTCGGGCCGCGCTGAGATTGTGCGCCTGCACTCTGTGCGGAGGGAGGATGGTATTGATAGGGCGATTGGAGCGATCCATAGGAGGAAGAACGTTCTGGGGAGGCATGAGGACGTTGTAGGGGTGGAGGCTGAGGGGGATGACTCGAATAGGCAGATGGATAGGAGGAGGTCCGTTGTTGGTCGCGGGGAGCATACATGGGATCCGAAGGCTTACGCGACACTTGCGACGGAGACTGGAGAGGAGCAGTCGATGGAGCGTCCGACGTTGCCGAGGCATCGTTGTTCATAATCGTGCGCAAATCCATGACGGCGAAGGAATTTTGTTGGTCGAGTCGATCGCGATCTTGGGTGGTGGTGGAGGAGGAGGAGGAGGAGGAGGAGGAGGAAGAAGTATTCTTCGTTAAAACTAACTTACGTAGCTTGATGGAGCTTCGGGAGCTTGCGACCCCCTTCCACAACACCCCGAATTAACCGGGGTAGAAGTGGCTCTTTGGCGAGAAAAAAGAGTAAGGGGTGAGAAGACGGTGTCACCGCATGGAATCGACTCAACTGAATGGAGGTTGTTGCAGAAAATGCAGAAGAGCGACGTGAGGGAAAGGAAGAAAAAGAAAGAAGAGAGAGAGAGAGAGAGAAGGAGAAAAAGAATATCTTATGGAAAGTTGGTTTAAGTCGCGGGATGCGGCAGTCGTGATTGGACGGTTCCTCGACTATGAACTGCTATACTAGCTCAATAAATCATATTTTATAATTTATAAATCAGAAAAAAGGTAGAAGATTACTAGATAGAAAATTCCAATAGATAATGAGGTAATTTATCTATCAACCTAATCTGAGTTTCTGTGTCATTCTCTATTACTATAAATAATTTGGATTTTGATATGTGGAAGTCTTATAATTTCCATACAATCGATCAATCTGGATCCCTTTCTTTCTTTTTTTTTTTTTTTTTCCTTTTTCTCCATGGTCAAGAAATTACAGTACCTCTGTATCTAATCTCTTAATCTCTTCTCTATCCTGCCATGTGTTCTTAATTAAAGCAATTCCCCTTTTCCTTTTCCTTTCCTTTTTCTCTTTCTCTTTCTCTTTCTCTTTCTCTTTCTCTTTCTCTCTTTCGCGTTTACTTCTTTTCTTCATTCGTTTACGAATCAATCACTGAGTCCTTCCTTTTCGTTTTCCTTATCCCGTTCTGTCTTTCTTTTTCAATTTGAATTAATATTTCTTGGCTTATATACAAAGTGGATATCTAAGTATACATAACTATCTATATCTATACCTACATCTACATCTACATCTATATCTATATCTATATCTATAGCTATAGTTCACATCCCCGCCGCCAAATCTTGCCTAGACTGTATGTACCCCAAATTGCTTCTTCCTCTCGAAGTAAGGGATTCCCTCTCACTTCATTGAGGCGAAATCAATCAATCAGATCACCTCAGACTGGGTGGATGTCGATCCCTCCGCAAGGCCACGTTGGAACGGAAAAGAACTTCTTGCATGCCGCTTGCGGTCCACACTGGTGGTTACGCAATCACCTTCCGCATTTAATCCGGAGATTCATTTATTTAATATTGAGAAGGAAGGGAGTTGCGCCTCAACCACATTCCTCATTCCCCTCGTCGCTGCGATGGCATTTAACGGTCGGGATCAGGATCTCCGATCTTCCCCCGCGACAGACAACATTCCCCTGAATGATCTAGAGTCTGGAGCCAATCGCGACTCCCAAGAATCCACGAAATGGACCAATATCACCGATTTCACGCCGTCGCACATCATTTCCGATCCCTCAAGTCGTGTCCATGCCCTCACCAACAATTGGCAAGCATGTTTGGAATCATTTCTGGATAAACTTGCGATCGCCATTACTCCTAGTTACCTGCAGCATTTAGTCGGCGGCCAACCGCCCGAATCCTCAAAACTACATGCTATCGCAGCGCTGGACGGGTTGCGCGGCTGGGCCTGTCTCCTCGTGTTCAACTTTCATTTCCTCTTCACTTATACCTGGAAAGTTGCGGTCGGATGGGGTTTCAATCGGGATAATTACAATCTCTTCCAGCTGCCCATCCTCCATATGTTAGTATCCGGCCATATCATGGTGGCCATCTTCTTTGTGATTTCCGGATATGTCCTTTCCTACAAACCGTTGAAAATGATCCGCAGTCAATCATGGGAACAGACTTTCACCGTGCTGGCCTCGTCCACATTCCGCCGTGGCCTTCGACTCTATATTCCCTCAGTCATTGGCATCTGGATTGTTATGCTGGCCGTGCGATTGGGTGTGTATGACTATTCGCAGAGGGTTCTTTACGAAGGCCACACCATCCAGGGCACCAATGAGCAACATCCTCCCATCATGAAGTCCTTTCACAAACAATTCTGGGACTGGTACTCCACAGTAGTACATCTGGTGAATCCATGGGATTGGGCGCTGTACTACAATAACTACAATCCACACCTATGGACCATCCCCGTTGAATTCCGTTGCTCCATCGTTCTCTTCCTCACCATCCTGGCCACCTCCCGCTTAACCACGGTTATCAGGATGTCTCTGGTCAGCACACTAGTCTGGTTCTGTATGCGCTGGGGCCGCTGGGACGTTGTCCTCTTCCTAAGCGGCATGTTGATGGCCGAAGCAGACCTGATCAACGGCACATGGGAGCGCCTAGCGGAGGGCGAAAAGCCATGGAGCGTCCGTTTCCCAACGAAGTACCACCCTTTTCGACTATCCAATCGCAAACTATGGATTGCGCTTTTCATTATCGGTCTCTATTTCGGCTCTGCTCCCAACACTGGCTACAGATGGACCCCATTTTATATGTGGACCTGGAGCGTTACCCCAAAAACCTACCCCGAACCGCATCGGTTCCCTCAAACCATCGGGGCGGTTCTCATTGTCTTCAGCATCAACCATTCCAAAGACATCCAGAAACTCTTCACCAACCCCATCTCCCAATACCTCGGCAAGATTTCTTTCGCCTTCTACATTGTGCATGGGCCTATCCTTCACTCGCTTGGCTACTCCCTCATGCCCAATATCTGGGCGGTGATTGGCAAGGATTCCGATTTCCAGTACTGCCTGGGCTTCTTTATCGGTTGGCTCATCTGTCTCCCTCTATGTCTGTGGGCGGGTGATATCTACTGGCGCGCGGTGGATATTCCGAGCGTCAAGTTCGCCCGGTGGGTGGAGGATAAGGTCATGGTCAAGACGACGGGACAGGAGAACGGAAGTGCAAACTCCCGTCGCGAGTGATTGCTTCTCCGGGTTCGGTGTCTGTCGAGGAAATGATCTTCATTCAATATTGATTTTAGCGAGCGCATTATGATGTTTATATATTGTCTCTGATGACTGTTGTGTCTTTTGAATTCTTTTCTTCCTTGGTATATATCATGCCACCTGTCTGGAATAGACTAGATCACAGTAGTTACATATACCCCTCTGTTTACCTGTCCTCGGGGCTGCTATCCTGTCTTAGAAGAAAACTCAAAGAAAAAACATACTCTTACTGTCCAATCGTTCATTCATTCATTCACTCATATGAGACCGTACCATGTCGCTTCCATGGTCGAACGATGCAAGTCAGCCGTGGTGGAGAAGACACGGAACAATGCAGCAGGGTAAATGGCTGACTGGTAGGTATGGGAAATAGGGTCTAATAAATGCGTCAATTCTTTCATAGTGCAACACCCCAAATGCCCCGTCCACCGCACACTCCTAACCAATCCCGCGGATGCCCTGTACCGGTTGTCCCGCCTTGCGGTGACCAGCTGATGTTGGAGACCTCGTAATCACACTGCCACGCGGCAGCAGGACCACGCTCCTGGGTGGTCGCGGGCGCACCGGGGGTGTGCACCGGGGGCGGGACAGACGCGGCGTTGTGCTGGTTGATGAGGTCCCACAGAAGAACGCAGCAGTCGTCTGCGCCGGATGCGAGCACTCCACGACGGTTGGGGGACCACTCTACGCAGTTGATGGAGGAGCCATGGCCCTTGAGTTCTAACAGGGCCTGGCCAGGTTGACGAACATCTAGGACCCGGACAATGTTGGAGTCCTGAGAAAACGTGGCTAGAAGATGAGCGTCATGAGGTGATGCTGACTTTGTTAGTATCGGATGGTGTTGCTGTATGACAGGCCGGCCAGCTGTTTCACGTACCTGCGATTCGAAGGAGCGGCGGAGGATATATGGATGCAGGGGCCGAGGGGCTACCATTTCCGGGACTGACCACTGCAGACGCAATCCCTGTTAGTTTTGAAAGGGAAAGAGTAACGTGACTAGCACCTACGTTTATCACTCTTTTCTGTCGGCTCGTAGATGATAGTGCTGTGCTCTAAACTGCGGAGATCAAACATGCGCACACTACCGTCGGCACCGCAACTGACAAAAACATCGACGCTATTTGCGCAGAATCGGACATCATACACTTCTTTATCGTGTGCAATCAGTTGCGTCTTGGCAGTGAGGGTAGGGATATCCCAAATGGTGCAAGTCGTGTCGATGCTGGACGTAATAATCAAGCTTGGAGATATCGTATTCCAGTCGAGCGAGGTGATGGGAGCAGTATGCTCGGGAGATTTTGAGTTCGAGAGTAACGCCAACGGAGAAAGTTTAGCGGAAGGCGTATCCCTTTGGGTCGCCAAGCGTGTAATCGAGTTGGAACCCTGCACCGGCTGATTCGCAGGCAGGGACCATAGCCGCAGATGGTCGCCCGAGGTCGCCAGAAGATCGGTAGACTGCTTTTGAGATGATGGCGGTTCCCACAGTATTCGCGTGACGGGGTACGAATGTGTAGCCTCTGCTGTTTTGACATATTCCAGCTTAATCTCGCCAGTTGCTGCATCCGGTGTATCTGGGTCTGGTTTAGTCCAGTGGGTATCAATAATTTGTATCTGGACCCAGTTAGTGTCATCTGTAGGGGAGGAGATGGGGAAAGGAGAGGCGCACATAATTGTGGTTATCTTCTAAATAACTTCCAAGCGCAATCTTGCCTCCAAAGGAGCCCGAATTTCCAGGGATGGGCCATTTACACCAATCCACCGCATATATCGGCCAAGGTGCAATATAATTGCTATTTGACGGCACTTGATTGTCTCCA
This sequence comes from Aspergillus caelatus, assembly GCF_009193585.1. Lineage (NCBI taxonomy): Eukaryota > Fungi > Ascomycota > Eurotiomycetes > Eurotiales > Aspergillaceae > Aspergillus > Aspergillus caelatus. The sequence continues at coordinate 103,797 of NW_022475387.1, forward strand.
TTGAAGGGTAACGACCCGGGGCTGGTGATAGGATCACCCAAAAGATCACCTGTCGGCCGGATGTCGGCCAGCCCCAAAGGAGAGTATTTCGCGCCTTGTGGAGTATGAGGCGGGAACGCAGCACCAGGTGATGACCCGTATCTAGCATTTGCCGGGCTGGATCTCGAGTGTCCATGAGCGTTGTTCATGCTGGAGCGGGGTGTTGTCGGAGGCTGCTGCGGCGGCTGCGGTTGCTGTGGTGGTGGCTGCTGGTGTTGCGGCTGCGGCTGCGGCTGTTGCTGTAACTGTGTAGACAACTGGGAAATGGTAGGAATGCCAGACGGGGCGGTATTCAGGGATACAGCTGGGGGGCGGTTGGCGTTTCCTGGCTGAAGCGCGCCTGGGAGAGCCGCATTATTGCCGCCGGCGCCATATTGGTTGGGCTGAGAGCTCGTGGGGTGGACATTGATGGACGGAACGTGGTTATCTGCGGTGGTAGAAAATTCATGGGACATAGACTGTCGCCGTAAATTCGCAGCCCCCATACCCCCAGACGGAATATGTAGCTCCTCAGGCCGGCCATAGGTTGTCGCTCGTCGATTGGGCTCGAAGGGTTGCGATGGGTTCGACATGGTACCGGGAACAACAATGGAGATTTTCTCCTTCTAAAGATTAATTACCAGGCTCTGCCAGCCAAATTGCAAACACAGTTCCTCCGATCGTTTTCCACCGTCCGAGGTTGCAGCTGAAGGTGTTGGTGGGTTATATCCCGACTGGACTTGAAGGCGGGGAGAGAGAGGGATGCGTAAGCTAGGAGCTCTGGCTACACCAAGGGCATACGTGGTCTTGTCTAAATCACTCGGTACAAATGGCCTTGGAAGTAGCTTAGCAGAACATCCTAGAGCTTTGGAAGAGAGTAAAAGAAAAGGAAGAGGCGGGCGACGGGCATAAGAAGGGATAACGTTCATCCAGGTCCAGGTCGATTGATTGATTGACTTGAATGTCTCAGTGTACGGCTGAGTCAGCCAGCCGCGGGGGTGGAATTCCCCAATACAATTTAATTCCTTACATTCATTGATTTTACCTTTTAGTGCCAATTGATTTCACTACTACTACTACTACTACTACTACTACTACTACTACTCCGTACTCCGTACTACTACTAAGCATTTCCCGTCTTCCCCAGACTCTCAGGGAAAAAAAAAAAAAAAAAAAAAACAAGTACACTTCAGGTCGTCCGAAACAGGATAATCTCCATCCTGGTACTCTTGTTTTCGATCTTCACACTTCTACTTCTATTTCCCACATCAACAGCCGTATCCAACTTTCTGTTGTTTCTTCGTCATACAAGACAACTCCCCGCATTCAGTATGGCTTTAAATCGCATCAGCGCGGCCTCGGCATTGCTACTGCTTCCACCCCCACCAGCGGCGTCGTTCGAGCAGTGCAGAAATGTGTATGAGTCGCTCTTATCTACAGTTTTCACCAAGCTTGCTGAAATCAATGGTACCAACCACACTGCCATCTTGGATATTGCTCTCTTTCTTCCGGGACTCCAATCACATATCTGTCAGCCCCGGGCCACGTTGTTCACGAGTCTCCAAAGTTTGCTAGCAAATCTCTATAGGCTCATTGGGATAGTCTCCGTTGAGAACAGTATTGGGCTGGATGCCCCTGGTGGTATCAACACGCGAGTCATTTTGCTTGATTTGGATACCGTACATCCTTCCGGGAAAGACTCCTCCCAGGCTTCGCAAATGGGACCCATCCTAGACTTGCAAACCCTTGCGACCTCAGCTCGTCCATGGGACCAAATCTATTATCCGGATAATCAAGTAGGTCAGAATCTAGCAACGGCCTTCAGTAGTATCTATTCCCAGTTTAAGGACCCCAATGCCGGGACTCTGCACTCCATTCCCGGCGCCTCCAGCTGGACATCTTCGGAATCAATTGTGGCGCCGGACGACTCACGAGGAAGCCAGACACATCAGTCGGTTATTGTAGGCGGCACCTTCGATCATTTCCATATTGGACACAAGCTACTGCTCACTGCCATGGCGTTGGTCTTAGATCCTGTTAGGGACACCAATCCGGGGAAAGAGGCGCTTCTGACAATTGGCGTGACTGGTGATGAACTGCTAGTGAACAAGAAGTATGCTGAATGCCTGGAAAGCTGGGATGAGCGGTGTGAGGGTGTTGCATCCTTTCTGACGGCCATCATGGACTTTTACCCTCCTGACAAGAGCGCCACACGTACCGAGCGGGTCACGCAACCAGGGCCTAACGGAAAATATATTCTGATGAAAGTACGGTCCGGATTGACCCTGAAACTTGTGCAGATTTCCGATCCGTTTGGGCCCACCATCACGGAGGAGGACATTAGCGCCATCGTGGTCTCCCAAGAAACTCGCTCGGGAGGTGCCGCGGTCAACGAAAGACGTGCAGAGAAGGGTTGGAAAAGGCTCGATGTATTTGAGATTGACGTGCTCCATTCCAAAGACGTGCCGTCGAGTGATTTCGAAGATTTTGCGTCCAAAATCAGCAGCACGGATATCAGACGGCAGCGGATGGAACAAGCCAAGAGCGAATTAAGTTGAACGATTGGCTGGAGACGGGAAATTGCTTTTTCATAGCTCGACCTATGCAGCCATCAGTTATTCGTCACGGACATTTTTCATGGTCACACTGCTAAGCAAGTACACTGGGCGGATTGGGTCCCAGCAACATTATTTGTACATACATACATACATACTTCATGACTTCCCCAGTCCACGTCAACCAACGAATTGCGCTCCCCTGGGGGTGATTGATTCTCTTGTCGCATTTTCCCGTGGGACTGACAAATGACGAGGGCGCCAATGAGGCTATCCGGATTCCTGTAAAACCCATTTCCGGCGTCTTTTTCGTTTTTTTCCTAAACCACCTATGTTATGTATAGGGTGTGTGGTGTTAATAACTCCGAGGAGGGTTTGTTTGATTCTTCACCTTTCCCACTCCTCTTTTTTGTTTTTGCCTTTTTTAATTTTTTTCGCTCGTCTTGCTTTCCTGGTTTAATTATTTTTTTATATGATGATGACTTGTTCTGCTGGTTGTTTTGAAAGCCATTGGAAACCAGAGGCTCCCCAGGAGATCTTATCTTCCCCCAATGTTTGGGGTTGCGCAGCCGGGCCGGCGACTACTGGACGACGATGCATGTTAAGTGGATGTTGATCCTTTCCCTCTCACAGCAGATTTGCCCACCCACGCGGTAATTGTGGCCTGTGAGGCTATGCCATGCAGTCCATTGTTGTGACTTCGGTCGATTTTCTGCATGCTGGCTGCCAACTTACTACATGACGTTCTATTTGTGCTGCACGTTCCGTTGGTAGTCTTCGAGCCAGTCATCTAGGCTTGCAGCTACACCGCGCCACGATACGATTCGCTTCCCAGGCGGGGTTCGTCTGCAGGTATCTGTTTCTCATGTCGCATCATCTTCCCCCCCCCTCCATCATCCTGGGTCTAGCCCATGATCACTCTAATCACCAATCCTTCTCTTCCTTTGCAACCTTTCCTGCAGGTTCACGCTGGGTAACCGCATACCATTTCAATCATGTGACCCTAATGTGTGTCAGTTCTTGTCCAATATCGTATCGGTGTTGGCCCGGGGGAAATGCCCTGGGTTCACTACTGACGATGATCCCAGTCGACCGGGTTAGGTCCATGTGGGACGCTCTAAATCTTGTCAAACATGCCTCCGTGCTCCAAGCGCTGTCTCGGTGGCCCGCCGCCTACTCTGCAACAGTTGATAGAGAGTGCCTGTCTAGGGACTGGAGAGGGGATGTATCACTTTACGCTCGTCTTCTTGTTTTTCTTTTTTCTCTCTCTTCTTCTTCCTTTCCTCGCTACGTAAATCTTTATTTTTACCCTTCAAGTCTCTTCCTACCTTCT